>NC_057810.1:706694476-706695031 GCF_018294505.1 Triticum aestivum | reverse complement strand
CGGCGGGGCGATGGCGTCCAACGAGGTGGGGCGACGGGGAAGGCTGGGCGGCGTCGAGGCGGCGTCGGGGCGGCGTCGAGGCGGCGGGGCAGCGGCGTCGGGAGAGGAGAGGGGAAGGGGATCGAGGGCGAGGGCGAGGGAGAGAGAGGGGATAGGCGAGGGCGAGGGAGAGAGAGGGGAAGGGGATCGAGGGCGAGGGCACAATACTAATGGCGCACCACCCCTCGGTGTGCCATAAGTACATATATACTAATGGCGCACCTCGCCCTGGTGCACCATTAGTATTTTTTTTCTGCTCGAGCCAACAGGTTATCTTCCACCTGACCTGACCCACAACAAGATCCCTCTACTAGCTCGACTGATCAGCAGCCAGTTCTCACACTAGGAGGTCCTGGGTTCGATTCCCAGGCTCCACAATTTTTTTATGCATTTAAAATGTTGTTTGATACTTATTTGAGTTTAAATATGTTCAAACTTGTTTAAATCATAATAGTAATATTTTTTTATAAGACAGTAATAATTTTTTAAAAAATATCATCAAACAGTAATGCCGGT
>NC_057810.1:706678420-706694311 GCF_018294505.1 Triticum aestivum | reverse complement strand
CGAGGGTGCGGGGGGTCGGCGGCGGCGGCCGGTGGACCGGGGGGTGCTCGGCGGCGAGGGGGACCGGATCTGGCGAGGTGGGATAGCGATCGAGATGGAAGGGGATCGAGATCGAGTGTCCATGAAATTTAAAAATATTCATGATAGTTCAAAAAGTGCCCATGAAATACAATTGAGAAATGAAGGCTACGATTTAAATACAATCGATCTTAGCTAGCTATCTGTTCACAATCTTCTTGCCCTTCTTTTTCGCAAATGGAGTTCTTCTGTGGAACAGACGTCCTTTAGGTAGGGTGGTCCTGCTTCTTCTTGTGGTGTATGCTGCTAATTCATCATCGTCGTCATGTTCGATCCTCGGGTCGCCGTACTTGTCGAAGTCTTGCTCATTGGCTACTCCATCCATTCCGATGATCTTCCTTTTGCCTCTCCTCACGACAACACGACTGGGCTTTGACGGGTCGGTAATGAAGAAGCATTGGTCAACTTGGGAAGCTAGTACCCATGGCTCATTTTTCGCGGTGACGTTTGCGCCCGCGGTCTTCGATTTGGCTTCGGGTATAACCATGGTGGTGAAATACCGGTCTTCTTTTAGGACGCTCTTCATCCATCTGACACGGAACATCGGGACCTTCTCTCCAGCGTAGCTCAGCTCCCAGATCTCCTTGATCCTTCCGTAGTATCTGTCCTTGTCATTACCGGTGTACGATTCCATCGTTACCCCGAAGTTCTGATAACCATCGCTCTTCATGTCCTTGGCCTCGGTGTAGAATGTGTAGCCGTTGATATCGTACGCCTCATAGGTCATGAGGTTGTGCTCGGCGCCCTGTGACAAGGCGAATATGAGTTGTTCTTCCGCGGAAGAATCCTCATGTAAAGGGTACGACAGAAGCTTCTGCTTGAACCAACGCGTGAAACATGAGTTGTGCTCTTTGATTATATCTCCGTCCGTCCTCTGTTGGCCTCGGTCATTATACGTCTTCTTAATAAAGGTTTTGTGCTCTACCACCCAAGGATCGACCACGTCTATGTGTTGTAGCGCGACTAGGTTTGCTCTTTCAAAGTCGGCGAGTCGACCCTCTAAGTCGACATGCATTTCGCGGCGACCCTCACGGTGACCCCATCCAGCGAGCCCGCCGAGGTGCCTGTTGACGGGCAGACCAACGGAGTTCTCAATGCCTAGATAATTCGTGCAGTAGGAGATGCACTCTTCGGTCAGAAAGCCCCTGGCTATACTTCCCTCTGGACGTGACATGTTGCGAACGTATCCTTTGATGACACCATTCATCCTTTCGAACGGCATCATGCTGTGCAGGAACGTCGGCCCAAGTTGGATGATATCCTCCACTATATGGACCAGCAGATGCACCATAACGTCGAAGAATGCGGGCGGGAAGTACATCTCAAGCACGCATAGTATCACCACGATCTCTTCCTGTAGCCTTCTGAGTTGCCTCACGCCAATCGACTTCCGAGAGATGACGTCGAAAAAGTTGCATAGGCCAAACAGCGTTTCACGGACGTGCGCGTCCATGATCCCACGGATTGCAACTGGAAGTATCTGCGTCATCAGCACATGACAGTCGTGAGACTTCATCCCACTGAACTTCTGCTTCGCTGGGTCTAGGTATCTGCTTATCTTCCCCGCGTAACCGTAAGGAAGTTTTACTCCTAGGAGGCAGGTGAAAAACTGCTCGATCTCCTCCTGATTTAGAGTGAAGCACGCGGGAGGGTAGTCATTTCCGGTCTTCTTGGCCTTTTTGCCTTTGCGACGACTTACTGTGTCCTGCTTCGCCTCATCATCATCATCATCATCATCATCATCATCATCATCATCATCATCATCATTAGCGTGAAGCTCCTGCCTGATGCCCATTGATTTCAAGTCTGCCCTTGCTTTCGGCCCATCTTTGGTCCTCTCTGGCATGTTGAGCAGGGTACCAAGCAGACTCTCGCACACGTTCTTTGTGATATGCATGACATCAAGGCTGTGAGGCACACGGTGGATCTTCCAGTACGGCAAGTCCCAAAAAACAGACCTCGTTTTCCATACCTTCAGCAGCGGCTCTGGCGCCTTTCGCTTCTTTCCCGGCTCTGGCGCTTTTTGCTTCTTTCCCGGCAGTGGGCAGTCTTTCCAATTTTTCAACAGCTTGTCTATTTCCTCGCCGCTCCTCGTACACGGGCGTTTTCGGGGTTCGGTTTCACCATCGAACAGATCCTTGCGTTTCCTCCACGGGTCATCGTCGCGAAGCCACCTTCGATGTCCCATGAACACGGTTTTCGAAGACCCGAGATCTCTATCTAGCTGGCGATATGTTGTGTCATCCATGCACCTTACACATCCAGAAAATCCGTGGACTACCTGCCCCGCGAGATATCCGTAACCGAGATAGTCGTGCACCGTCGTGAGCAGTGCAGCTCTCATAGGGAAATATTCTTTCTCTGCGGCGTCCCACGTATTGGCTGGCGTTTTCCACAGCGTGTCAAGCTCCTCTTTCAGCAGCCCCAGATACAGATTGATGTCGTTCCCTGGTTGTTTCGGCCCTTCAATTAGCATACTCATGTGAATGTACTTCCTCTTCATGCACAACCAGGGGGGAAGGTTGTACATCCACACAAACACAGGCCAGGTGCTATGTGTGCTTCTCTGGCTGCCAAACGGATTGACTCCATTGGTGCTCACGCTCAGCACGATGTTCCTTGGATCCTTCCCAAATTCTGGGTCTTCGAAATTCAACGCTTGCCACTGGCTCGCATCCTTAGGGTGACTCAGCATCTTGTCTTTTTTATCTATCTCCGGATCATTTGCGTCATCTTCTCGCTTCTTCTCCTCCCTATCCGCGTGCCAATGCAGGAGCTTTGCTACCTTAGGGTCCGCGAAATACCGCTGCAGACGAGGAGTGATCGGAAAGTACCACACCACTTTTCGAGGAGCGTTCTTCCTCTTCTTGTATCGAGTGACGCCGCAAACCGGACATATGGTAGACTCCGCGTGCTCGTCCCGATAAATGATGCAATTGTTCATGCACACATGGTATTTCACGTGCGGTAAATCCAGAGGACACACGATTTTCTTAGCCTCCTCCAAACTGGTCGGGCACTTGTTCCCCTTGGGAAGACGTTCGTGCCAGAATGACATGTTCTCGTCGAAGCATGCGTCGGTCATTTTGTGTTTTACCTTCATCTCCAGAGCCATGAGCGTTACTTTCAGGCAGGTATCCTCGGGCCTGCATCCTTCATACAATGGAGTAACCGCGTCTAACTCAAGTTGATCCATCTTGGCTTTCTCTCGGGCGGCAGCTCTTGCGTTATCCGTCTGCTTGAGAAGCAGCTCTTGAATATGAGGGTCATGCACCCAGCCCATCGATGGTCCAGCGTCGTCTGCTCCGCCGGCATCATCATCTTCATGATCATGCCCGTCGTCTGCTCGGGCATCTTCCTCATCATCATGTCCTGCATCTTCTACATGATGACTGTGTACAGCATCACCTTCGTGATCATATCCTGGGGATTCTTCGTCTTCTCGCCCGCCCGAGCCGCGGTGGTTGTCTTGCTGCCCTTCCTCATTTCTTGCCCGGCCCTCACGGACGACTTCGTAGTCATCTTCATCACCTTGCCACCGATATCCATCCATGAAACCACGCAAGAGCAGGTGGTCCCGCACCTGCCCGGAATCCAGGTCCGCAATAAGGCTCTTCAGCTTGCATCTTCGACACGGACATCTTATCTCCGTCTCGTTCTTTTGAAGCATCTCGGCCTTCGCGGACCTCAAAAACCTATTCACGATGCCTTCGGTCATCGTGCGGACCATGGTCGCCTGCGGGGTAGAGCAAAATGATATTTTAGAACCAAGAAAAAATTTGGCATGACTTTCCCTAAAAATAGGACCAAAAAGAATACTTAATGCCAAAATTCTCACCGAAACGGAAATGAATCAACATTCCGGCAAAATATTGGCAACTATCGCATTTCAAATACCGGTACACCTCCAAACACAAACACATATGCGACACCACAAACATATGCAACACCACGAACATACATAGATCTAGCTAGGCCATAAAAAATGCATGTGCACATTGTTGTAGGGAGAACAACATAAATATAGCTTCCCCCCTTACTTACCTATCAAAACAAGGTAATTTAACCACTTAATTTGAATGAATCTATGGTGGCAATGAGGTGAAAAAGAGGAGGCACCCGAGACAAGGAGGAGGTGGAGAGAATAAAGTGGGAAGAAAGTGAGTGTGGGTAGGGGAGAGGCTGTCCAAAATATCTTGTTGCTGCCCACTTACTAATGGCGCACCAACTCTAAGTGCGCCATTAGTAATCCGCGTTACTAATGGCGCACCTTCTGGTGGTGCGCCATTAGTAGATTTGCAAAAAAAAACATACTAATGGCGCACTGCTCCACAGTGCGCCATTACTAGTTTAAACTAGTAATGGCGCACGGCGGAGCAGTGCGCCATTAGTAGTTTTGCAAAAAAAGGAATAAAAAATATAATAAAAAAACAACATTAGTAGCGCACTTTCCGACAGGTGCGCCCATTACTAGTTACAACTAGTAACTAGTAATGGCGCACTAAGTCTGGATGCGCCATTAGTATGTTTGGACAGGCGCACTAGTTCAAAAAAATAAATTTTTGATACTAATGGCGCACCTTGGGCAGGGTGCGCCATTAGTACTTTCAACTCTAATGGCGTATCAGAAGGTGGTGCGCCATTAGTATATACTAATGGCGCACCGCTTGTCTGGTGAGCCATTAGTGTCAATCCCATCTATAGCCCTTTTTCTAGTAGTGTAAACCTTGTATTTGTACATGATTTCATCTTATAGATATATAGGTAACGCCATTCTTCACTACCGGCGTGCTCGCCGCCGCATGCCTTCTTCACCAATGGGGGATCCTCACTACATCCCTAATCGGGAGGGCCTCCCTGACAGCCCTTGCCCTCGGTGATGTCATCGAACCAGTGGTGGCCGATGCTCCTTTGCAGTTAATCATGTCTGTCAGTACCTCCACTCACCTCGCGATTCACACTGATCTACTGTCAAGCACATGCTTCGCTATGTTTGGCTGACAGTCTCTCCTAGCTTACACCTTGGCCTGCTCTCGCTGGCGTTCTTTTTTGTTTTCTTGGATGTTGCATGGGTCCTATGTCGGTTGAGGGCCCAGGCCTCTGCAAGATTGGGGTCATTGCGGACCCACTCCGACGCGATGTCTAACGTGACGAACATGGCCCGGCGCTGCGTGTTGCATCGCTCCTCCTCCCACGCCGCCCTCTCGGCCTCCGTCAGGGTGATGCGCGGTGATGCGTCACTGTCGCGCCTGAGGTAATGCAAGAGGCGCCAGAGAGGGATCCTCCTCCTTCACGGCCTTGTCGCGCTATCTGCAGCGTGGCGGTAACACTGACCAGCCGAAATGGCCGAACGTGCTGCGTGGCAGGGAGGGGGTGCTCCTTCTTGACCTTCTCCTTGACTAGACATCCAATTCAGAAGCCGTGGTTGCAAGGGGGACTCCTGCTTCACGCGACGGCGATCCGGCGACGTCGGCTCCTCCATGACGTGGTAGCAAAGCCGCCAGGGAGATGCCAGATCGGGGTCATGGAGGGACCGCTCGAGGAGGAGATCCAGGTACTCCTTGTCCGACACCACGGCCTCCGCTGAGGCCAGACTTGCCCATCATGGCCTGAGTCTGAACGGACGCAACCTCCCCCATATTTCCTTTTCGATTTGCGGGATTTCGGACGCGTGAACGTTTTGGGCACCGTGTTGGGTCGCAAAAAACATCCGAACCTTTGTTGGCGTTTTACGGCGGAGTGTTGAAGATGCCCTAATATCGGTTTTTGCCTGATTTCCCCCCAAATAGGCCGATGCTCGTTTCGAAGAAAATCCAATGATTATAAGAGTATAAAAAAAACATAGTTTAACAATTCATTGATTTCACTAAATACCCCTGGTTTCTTTGGAATTTTATGATTTCACCAAATTTAAGTAAATTCATTTTGACCTACATTTTCTTTTATCTAGCTTTTCAAATTTAAAATTATTCATATTAAAACAAATAATTGATTTGTCCAAAAGAAATTTACGTACATTCACTATGAACTATATTTTCTTTCATCTTGATTATTCAAATTCGAACAAAAATTAGTTGATTTGTCAGAAAAATTTACTTACATTCATTCAGAGCTATATTTTCTTTTCTCTCAATTTTAAAATTTAAAATGATTTGAATTCAAAAATAAATTTGATGATTTGTCCAAAAACAATACGTACATATATTGTGCACTGTAATTCCTTTTATGTAGATTTAAAATTAAAAATTATCTGAATTCAATCAATAATTAGTTGATTTGTTCAAAAAAATTTAGGTACATTCATTCTGACCTGTATTTTCTTTTCTCTAGGTTTTCAAACCTAAAATTGTTGGATATCAAACAAAAAATTCATTGATTTTTCCAAAAGAATTTTCGTACATTCATTCTGCACTATTTTTTATCTATGTTTGTTAATTTAAAATTATTCAAATTCAAACTAAAATTTAGTTTATTTGTCCAAAACATTATGTACATTAATTATGCGCTATATTTCCGTTTTATGATGTTTTTTAATTTAAAATTATTTGAAATTTAAAAAAAATCTAGTTGATCTCTCAAAAAATGAATCTAGAATATAAGTTGTTTTCTTACATCCAAAAACCAACAGTGCAACATTTGGACGGTGCGGTCAAGAGACGTCTTCTTAGTCTCTTTCCGGTATAGAAAACCCACGAGCTTTGATGATCAATCTTTATAGGGTGCGTCCACTCCAGCGAACGAGGAACCTGAACAAAAAAAAGAATACAAATTTTTTCTAAAAAAGTGAACATTTTTTAAATGAATTTCTTTTGAAAACATCGAAAAAATTGATTTCAAATAAAATTTGAAATTCGGAAAAACAAAAAATAAGAAAAGGAATTAAAAAATAAATAGAAAATCGAAAACGAAATAGAAAAATGAAAAGAGAAAAATGAAACATGAAAAACAAAAAACAAAAAACGAAAATGAAACAGAAAATTGAAAAACTAGTAAAACTGGTTAAGGAAATTTCTAGAAGGTTCCCAGAACCGGCCAGGAACCCTCTTGAAGGTTCCAAAAACAAAATACTATAGCACGGGCGTTATCTCGTAATTGGGCCGGCCCATCTCGGTCACTCGCCTCTGTGCGAATCAGCAAAGCGACAAATAGGGATTTCCTTCCACTCCATAGAAAATTCTTTCAACTTAATTTTGTTCGCAACCTATGAGTTTTTTTCCTTTTCTCGTAGATCTGTTTATTCAAAATGTTTTATCTCTTAAAATGTGCGTCCAAATCTCGAACCATTTTCACCATTGGATTCCTTGCGTTGAGATATTTAAAACTAGATGCCATGTTGAAAGGTCTTGACAATCTTTTTTCATGCAAAAGACCGGGAAAAAAATAGAACAGGGAGCATGTTTTTTTTCCTTTTCCGAAAGAGGCACGACCATGCCTCTCGCGGAAGAAAAAAAAGCGTTTTTCCGTTTTCGAGAGGGACGGCCATGTCTCTCATGGAAGCAACCTCATGCCTCTCGCAGAAGGAAAAAATAGAAAACACGTTTTTTTTTTCTTTCACGAGAGGCACGGTTTTGCTTTCGTGAGGAAACGGAAAATGTGTTTTTTTCTTCCACGAGAGGCACAGTCTTGCTTCCGCGAGAGGCACGGTCGTGCCTCTCGAAAACGAAAAAAACATGTTCTCTGTTTCTTTCTTTCACGAGAGGTACGTTTTGCTTCCGCGAGAAGTACAGTCTTGCTTTTCTGAGCGGAAGGCTCGTGCCTCTAGGAAACAGGAAAAACAAGTTTTCTATTTTTCTTCTTCCATGACAGGCTCGATTTTGCTTTCGTGAGAGGCGCGGCCATGCCTGTTTTGGAATGGAAAAAACATGCTTCCTGTTTGGTTTTTTCGTCCGTTCTTTTTTGACTAGTTTTTTGTGGAAAAAATTCGTCAAAACCTATCAACACGGGGTCTTGTTTTAAAGATCTCGATGCGAGAAATTCAACGATGCAAACGGTTCGAGATTTGGACACACAATTTGAGAGATATAAATGTTTTTAATAAATGGATCTACAAAAAAAGGAAAACTCATAGGTTGTGCGTCACTTGTCGCAACCTGGGGAGGTGGGAGTGATCTTTGGAAGGAGTACTCTTTAATTAGTGATTTCGAAGAATCTACGGTTTTTGTTTTGAGTCGCTAAGTAGAATTTTTTTTATCACCTTGGACACATATGATTTTAGCGGCTTCTCGCAAGGGACAAAAATAATCCTATGCGATGGACGGACCAAAAATTCGAAGAAACACACCTCACTTTAATTATTATTATTATTATAGAAGTGTCATTGTAGTCGAATGGTTGGCGCTCACACATCCAACGAGCTTATGATGCAATAGGTTCCAACCGGGCTTCCCTATTTTTGCACACCCCTTTTCCGTTTTGATTTCTATTTTAATTAGTATTATCCATCATATATAAAGCTAATTGTGCTCATTAAACGTCAAACGTCAGCTGGTCCAGTCGCTGTCTATGCGAGCCGAATCGCAGAAGGTTGAGGGTTCGATTCCCAACAATCGCCCTAGCTACTGACACGTTGGCATGCCACACATGCACGGGATACAACCACATATGTATATGAACGGAAGGACAATTTAGACGACCAAAAACGCGTATTTTGCAAATTTATACATCAAACAAGTTCTAAGACTTGATGTGTATTTACCTCTTTTCTTAAGTTTAAGATAGAATAGAGTCGCACATCAAAACATCTCACAAATCGTCTCTGAGAATAGAGTCGCACATTAAAACGTCTCACAAATCGTCTCTGAGAATAGAGTTGCACATTAAAAACATCTCACAAATTGTCTCTAAGTTAATTAAAATTAAATACTTAATTTTTGAAGGCTATGTACGATTAGAAGTTTGTGGCGCTCTATAAACATCTTAAAAATCGTCTTTAGAACGCTAGTGTTCATGAAGGTAGAGACGAATAAAAAGCGACCATAGGTGGTGTTTTTGTTGTAGTGTGTGTGGATGGAAACGATGTTTTGATTATATTATTACAACTACGCTAAGACAATGATGATTTTTGGCCTCTTCCACCAAGTGTTTCGCATCCTACATGCATCATATTACATGAACATAATGGTACCATGTAAACACTTTACCGTTGTCTCCATGGCATGTTTCCAACTGTCCAAAGGTGTTGTGCTCCCGCATCCTGTAGTAACACAAGGCTAATAGAATAATCTATCATTGATCCTTACCGGTTTTCCTTGTGCATACATCTAGGGTAGGATTGACGTAAGCTGCAACTATTTTTTAGATACTGCGTTGATAGAGTTATGAACTCAAGATTTCTTTGCTCTAATCCTTTCACTCCATAAAATCATAACCTACGGACACCGTGCTACTTGTACTAGGAGGGGAATTACGTGTAGAGGACTGAACTCCAAATACTAGCTTGTCTGAATAATAACACTCTACGTTGTCACAAGAAACATATCAGAGAGAACAATAATAATCCGGTGTCATGACTACTTCTGTGCACTCCTTTTAAGATCCTCAACTATTCTTGGAATATTCAGACATCTTAGATTAGAGTCCTTTGGGCACGTTTCATCTTTGCAAACTCGACCAACCTATCGACTTCTGGCAGAACCACCTTGGTAGGTTCTAGTTTGCCAAAGCGCCCCATCCATGCCAGCAAAAGCGGAGTCTTCGTGGCGTGAAGGAGCTCCACACCACAGAGCGCCTCGGTTCCTTGCATCCATGCGACCACACCACCCAACACAATGTCAACATAGCCGATGTTTTCTCCTCCAAAGAACGGCTTCCCCTTGGAGCACTCCCTCAGGGCCCCCTCTAGCATCTCCACTGCTGCAAGTGTTTGCTTTGTCCCTTCATCTTTCTCCTTGTCTGTCTTGTCCACAAACATCTTCCACCATGGAGTGACTAGCTGCAGACACATATGCATATACACAAACAATATATATTACACACTACATCGACAAACACTTGTGCTCCCGCATCCTGTAGTAACACAAGGCTAATAGAATAATCTATCATTGATCCTTACCGGTCTTCCTTGTGCATACATCTAGGGTAGGATTGACGTAAGCTGCAACTATTTTTTAGATACTGCGTTGATAGAGTTATGAACTCAAGATTTCTTTGCTCTAATCCTTTCACTCCATAAAATTATAACCTACGGACACCGTGCTACTTGTACTAGGAGGGGAATTACGTGTAGAGGACTGAACTCCAAATACTAGCTTGTCTGAATAATAACACTCTACGTTGTCACAAGAAACATATCAGAGAGAACAATAATAATCCGGTGTCATGACTACTTCTGTGCACTCCTTTTAAGATCCTCAACTATTCTTGGAATATTCAGACATCTTAGATTAGAGTCCTTTGGGCACGTTTCATCTTTGCAAACTCGACCAACCTATCGACTTCTGGCAGAACCACCTTGGTAGGTTCTAGTTTGCCAAAGCGCCCCATCCATGCCAGCAAAAGCGGAGTCTTCGTGGCGTGAAGGAGCTCCACACCACAGAGCGCCTTGGTTCCTTGCATCCATGCGACCACACCACCCAACACAATGTCAACATAGCCGATGTTTTCTCCTCCAAAGAACGGCTTCCCCTTGGAGCATTCCCTCAGGGCCCCCTCTAGCATCTCCACTGCTGCAAGTGTTTGCTTTGTCCCTTCATCTTTCTCCTTGTCTGTCTTGTCCACAAACATCTTCCACCATGGAGTGACTAGCTGCAGACACATATGCATATACACAAACAATATATATTACACACTACATCGACAAACTAATAAAACTAGCACATGCACTAGTAATGGTAATAAATGATGAACCTTGTTGTCAATGTAGGCGGCCCAGAATCGAGCCCTAGGTGTTGGTAGGGGTCGGCGGGGAGGAGGGATGATCCCATCCCACGGTAGACCTCGTCGATGTACTCCAACATGGCGAGCGTAGATGGGCACGCCGTTGTGGATGAGCACGGGCACCTTCTTGTTCACCGGGTTGGACTCGAGGAGAAGATCGCTTTTGTTTGGCAAGGTCCTCTTCCTAGTACTCATAGCTCAAGCCCTTGAAGTTGAGCGCGAGCCTCACTCGCAGCGCGAATGGCCCCCTCCACGTCCCCAGAAGCTTTAGCTCTTGCGCGTCTCCCCCTGCTGCCCCTTCTTCCTACGCCGGAACTAAATGACGGAGTATGTAAGAGGAATGCAAGTGTGTTCCATTTCAAAAAAAAAAAAGAACTAAATGACGGAGGGGACATATATACATTTTGAGCACGACTATACCGTACATACCTTGCCGCCGGTTGCCGAGTAGGGAGTGGACGACGAGCAAACGATGAGCTTGCGGTTCGCAAACGGCGAGGAATGCACGAAGCGGGCTTGACCGTAGTCCGGCTGTGATCGGCGGACTCGTGCGTGCTGCTGGCAGGGCGACCCGAGGCAAAGCGAGCCCACGAAGAGCCATGGCGTATGTGCGTGCACACGTAGGTACTCTAGTATACAATCGTGCTTGTTTGATTTGTGGCCAGGGCGATTGGTAGCTCCAAAGCGAGCCCGTCTCTTTCCAAATAAAGTTGTGTGGAGTACTTGCTCTGTTGTCATGTGCGTTTGCCCCCGCCAATCATTCGTTGCTCCAGAGAGGATCCTATGTCTCCACTGAGCTGCACGAGTGCACCTGCTAGGATCGACGTCCACCGTAAGAAACCTGTCCTGTGGCCGGCTTCCGCTGCATATATGCTAATCCGAGATACTGGGTTAATGGGTTTGTTTGGTAACATTCTCAACCTAGGATGGTTGTTCTCCTCTGATGCATGTTGAGTGTAGACATGTTTAGTACATGCATTTGTTTTTGTTTGGTAGCAGTGTATATGCTAAAACATGCTGAGCTGAGACTTTGTTTGGCAGTCTATATATATTTTCAGTCTTGCACGACCAGCACGCCCTTGAATACATATAGCCCATTAAAGAAAAAAAAAGGTACTCTTCGACCTGGTTTAGGCCGAAGTACATGCAACTTTGTCCTTCCGTTCACGCGAAGTGTTCGGCCGCAGTACTACGCGAAGTGTTCGGCCGCAGTACTATTCGGCCTGGCAAAAGCTGAAGAGGCCTTTTTGGCCTAAGCATGACCGAAGCCCTGGGCACTCGGTTTTTGGTCTAACATAGATCGAAAAGCCTTTTCCTTTTCCTTTTTGGCCTAAGGGAGACAGAAAAGCTCGTCTTTGGCCTTAGCAAGGCCGACGGGGTCATATAATTGATAAAATTGAATTACGGCATACATTTTTTGAATTTGTTAAAATAATAACAATATTTTTTTAAATCCTGCATATATGCTATCCGAGATACTAAGGGTTTATTTGGAATCATTCTTGACCTAAGACGGTTGTTCTCCTCTGCGTACATGTTGAGTGTAGATATGCTTAGTGCATGCATTTGCAGTTGTTTGGTAGCGGTCTATGTGCTGAGACATGCTGAGCTGAGACTTCGTTGACAGCCTATACATATTTAGACAGGCCGAACAATTTTGAATTTCAAATATTTTTTAAAAACATGAAAAATTTATGTAAACATGAACAAAATTTATGAATATTTTTTGAAAATTTAAACAAAATTTGGAATTTAAAAAAGTGCAATTATGATTTTTTAATTCTGTTTTTTTGAAAATTTAAACAAAATTAAAAAATATGAACATTTTTTGAAAATTAAACATAATTTGGAATTTTGAACATTTTTTGAAAATCTAACCATATTTTGAATTTATGGACCTTTTTTTAAACACATCGTCACTCACTTTGCTCGTGCATGCTGATTAGCGAATGGCTGCTAGGGTGTTCTCTCTTCGTGCATGCTATGATGGTATTTGGGTTGAGCTCGTGCATGTTGAGGACGCTCTATGTAGGCTACCAAACACCCAAAAGTGGGTTGGGTAGGGAACTTTTGCCCTCACGCACCTTCCATGCACCCTACCAAACAAACCTTAATGTCCTTGTTGGCCGATTCATGAAGCAGCTGATCGAGGCGTGTGGTCTCGTCTAGTAGACAGAAGAAATCCTATTTGTCGCTCACTGCGTTAAAGTGCCGAGCAATCACACAACTGTTGCGGCCGCAGCCACCAACTGGTCCGGCCTGTTTACATTCCTATTGCACAATTTTCAGTCTTGGGACATGTTTTTTCGCTTTTTATTTTTGATTTTCCATTTTCTATTTCTCTCTTGCCTCAAAATTTGTTCTTTTTCTTTTCTTTTTTATTTTTACGTTTTAATTGCTCAAAATCACAGTTTATAAAAATGTTTCTGAAATTTTTTAATTATTATTATTTTTAAAACATGTTTGCATTATTCCAAAAGAGTTCAGAAAATTCATGGTTCACAAAAAATATTCTCTTTTTAGAAAAAATATTTTAGTTTTTAAGAATATGTTCACCAAATTTTTTATATTTTTTATAATTTAAAAAAATATTAAAAACAGTTTAAAAGGAATAAGTTTTTTATTTTACTTTTAAACTTTTCCTATTGTGGCTGATTTTTTGTCTACTACCGCTACAATACGCAAAAAGAAATTACTTGACTCGTTAAGTGTCAAAATGGGCGTGTCCTGTTGCGGATGACATATGTGAATAGGTGGACTTTTGACGCAGAGAGCGGCCGTCACGATACTCGGGGCCACGGTCGTGCCCTACCCGGCTTGACTTTGGCGCCACCTTCCTAATGGCCGCTATGCGGAGGCGGTGGTGGCAGACAAACATGGCAGCTGGCACTAACGTCCGACTCAGATCTACTCCCTGTGTCCCAAAATATAAGAACGTTTTTAACACTACACTATTGTCAAAAACGTTCTTATATTATGGGACGGAGGGAGTAGCTTGGAGCTGATGCTGGCGGCTCAAGCACCTTTTGGTGGCTCGGGCAACATTCGGCGGCCAGGTGTCGTGAGCGCCCATGGTCTGTATGACACCCAGATCCGATGTCGGTGGTGATGGTAGTCGACCCTGCCCAGTCGATCGGTGGATTGGGTTGTGAGTCTGCCGCCGAAAGATGATGGCGATGGTGCCAACGGGTGTGCGTTGATAGATCGTCTAAGATGCGCTTCTCCCGTCCCAACCCCATTTGCTGTAGGGGAAAACATGAGGTTCAAATTTCCTCATATTGGACGATGATGCCACCTTTGTTAGGACCATCCGGAGCATCATTTTGAAGATGATCTTGGCTTGAGGGACCCGTGGACTGGTGGGAGTATTGTGCTGCAACCGCTTCATTGTCTCTCTTGTGCCTTGATTTGGGTGGCTGAGGAATGGAGATGATGCATAGCGGTGGGTACCAACGTACGATTCTCCGTTGCAATCTGGCTTTGGGAGGTGATGTGCGGTGGCAGTGTTGGTGACGTTTGACGGCGATGCGAATGACCAAGTCATGGTTGCTCGGCGAAGTTGATGGAGGTAGATCGTGACCATGGTATTAGCTTCACATGCCAGATTCAAGTTGGCGACATGCAGTGGCGAACCGTGGTGTATTGTTTGTGGGTTATTTGCCATGTCTAGATTTACCACCGAATACACTTTCTTCGAAGGCTAGGGATCGCCAGAGCGTCTCCAATGTGAGATTTTTGCGGTAGTATCTTCTGTTGTCTCACGATCAATATCACTCGTGTATCGGCGGATATTCTTGACTCCACATGCGACATTTGGTGATTTGCTGTTGCCTGGTGTGTGCATGGTTTCTAGTAGCATGGCTGGGTCCATGTCGTGATCGTGTGGGCTTGCATCGTCTTCTTTGGGGCCAGCAACTGTTTGGCGAGGATCTATGTTGCTCTTTTTCCGCTCCTTTTGTATTTCCTTCCGCCTTCGCATGTGTTTGGTCCCTGCTAGCATTATCCTGTGTGTGAGCACGTTAAGGTTGGTTGTGTGTATTCTAGTCGTGCAGTGACCAGGTATGTGTTTATTGTGTTTGTATCCTCTTGATGCTTCATTATGAGTTAATAAATAACGCCCTTTATAGAAAAAAAATGGGATATGGGTCAACTCTTATGGGTTCAGCAACGTAATTGGGAACATCTATTACGACCCATACCAAGAAACATTCTGGGCTTCGGCGTTGTGTTTTTCTTTTGGGCTGAAGCAATCCATCGGCCTACATGGCCTAATGGCAAAAACCCAGGGTGGTCCATGGGGCACGCCTATATCTCGCCTTCAGTGAGTTTGGCTTCAGACTAGTCCGAAGGGGCGAGTGAGCTGGGCCGTCCCATGAGTGCAGGAGGCCACAACTGCTTTCATTTTTTTAATTTTTTGTTTTTTTGCTTTTATTTTTGTACTATTGTTTATACTTTAAAATATTCTAAATATATTTTTATATATTACAAAAAACTCTCTTCAAAAAACATTTGAAAAACAAGATTGAACCAGTATTTATAAAATGTTGAACAACTATTTTAAAAATGTTGAACAACTATTTAAAAAAATGTTGATCATGTATATAAAATGTTGATCAAGTATTTGTAAAATGTTGAACAAATATTTGAAAAATATTAAACAAGTGTTTGAAAAAAATGTTGATCATGTGTGTAAAAATGTTGAACAAATATTTAAAAAGTATTTAAAAAAATGTTAATCATGTATTTGAAAAATATTAAATGAGTATTTATAAAATGTTGGTCATGTATATAAAAATGCAGAATGAAAAACAAAAAGAACCAAAGAAAAACCAAAAAACAAAACCAAAAAAGAAATAAAATAAACCAAAGGAAAAAAACTGTTGAAACTAATGAAAAAAGGAAGAGAAAAAAAAATGGAGAACACCGGCTCTTTTTCTC
>NC_057810.1:706658228-706678177 GCF_018294505.1 Triticum aestivum | reverse complement strand
ATTCAACATGAAACGGAGAAAACAAAAATAAAAAAATAAAATCTAATAATAAATGGAGAATAAAAAAGGAAATCAAACAAAAAACAAAGAAAAAAAATGAAGAAAACCATGTCAAAGAACAAAAAGAAAAAAAGCAGAAAAAAACATGAAAACGAAGGGAAAACCGGCGTAGTTTGCCTCAAGTACACATCGCGCCAACAACATTTGCGTGCAAGACACGGGCATAGTGGCTAGCTTAGGGCATCTTCAGCCGCGCCCCAGGAAGGCCTCTCTAGGCGCTTTTTTCGCGCCGGCGCTGAAAAAACGGCCCAGTCGCGCTCTCAGGAGCCCGATTTTCGCCGGCTTGGGCCGAAAACAGCGCCGGCGGACCCAGTCCGAACCCGGCACGCTGGGGGGCGCCTGGGGGGCGCCCGGGGGCGCCGGGCGAACTGTTTTGGCGCGAAAAAGCCGCGGGCCCGCCGCGTCAGCGACACGGCTCTCTTCTCGGCCCTTCGTCGTTCTCATCGCCTCGTTTCCCGCGGCGAATCAATGCCAAAGCTGCCGCGCGCTGCCGTGCTGGTCAGCCTGCACCATTGATGCCTCACGGGCGGCGCAGTGAAGACCGGACGACGCGCGTCCCTCGCCCTCCCTCGCCCGCCACGTGTACACACGGTGGCACGCGCGCCTCGGCCTATATATGACGCGCCCCAGCGCACTCGGCGACTCACACTCTCCCGCCGTCGTCGTTCCTCCCTCTCCTCTCCTCTCTTTCGCCGTCTCCAGTTCACACCCATGACCGAGCGCTTCCCAGGCGACGGCGTGGCGGTGAACGGCTTCGGCCGCCGCCATCTTCATGAAGACGAGGCTCGCCTCCTTTACGAGGCCGAGTATCCGGTCCCGCCGGACATGCGGGTGCCCGGGGCGTGGAGGATCAGCGCGGGCGGCGTGCCGGTGCCCCCGGTACCCACCGGCGCGGCGCGGCGTGCGGAGATCGCACGCATCCGCTCGAACCTGCCGCGTGCGGCGAGGGAGGGGCCACGGTACGTCCCCGACAGCCCGCTTTGGGACCCTTACTTCCGCCGCCGTCACGCCCAGCAGCTAGAGGCTACCAACGGCGTTATGCCCTCCGGCAGGCTCAACGCCGCCGGCCGACGTCGGTGGTGGGGCGTGCCCGGGCGCATGTTGGAGTCCGTTCTCGAGTACATCGAGGGCGGCAAAACGCCGCGCCTCGAGTACCCCGCTCCCCCTTCCTTCTCACGCCGCCGGGGAAGCTCCTGGACCCGGAGGCGCATGGAGACCGGGGGGTCCTCCTCGTCGTCCGGCGGCTCGCCCTGCCTCCGCCCCGTCAAGCCGGAGCCCCAGGGCACGCCGGTCAGCGCGCGCACCCGCAGCTCCGGCGTCCGCATCGGTGTCAATGCCTCTCCACCCACCGGCCGCTTCGTCCTCGTCGAGCCCAAGCCGGAGCCCGGCTTCCCCGCGGAGTACGAGGAGATAGCCCGGCGCGGCTTCTCCGACGGGGACGCCATGCGGTGGGCGCGGGACGACTACCTCCGCGACGAGATGGTTCGGCAGCGCCGGGCCCTGGAGGAGATCGCCGCCTGCAAGCATGGGCGCGAGGACGAGCACGGCGTCGTGGTCCTCGACAGCGACGACGATGACGACGACGGCGCCCCCGGACCGTCCAACCCGCCGCGCCAACCGGGAGAGGGATGCAGTAGGGACGGCGGAGGCGTAGGCGGGGGCGGCGACGATGACGACGGCGGCGGTGACTACACGCGGTTCTACAGCCTCCTCGGCATGTAGAACCGCATGGGCGGGCGACGAGGCGGGCGGCGAGGGAGACGGCGGGGGTAGCCCGCGGTAGTTTTTTTTTTCTTTTTTTATAAAATATGTTTAAGTTTGAACGAACTCGCCGATGTTTGCGTTAAATTTGAGTCGTTTTTGTGCCGTATTTGACTTTTTTAACTAACCGTGGGCGCCGTGACTGGGGGGCATCACGCCCCCAGTGCGCGGTTTAACGCCGGAGCGCCCCAGGAGGCGATTTTTTGCCCCTCCTGGGAGGCCAACGGCTGGATATGCCCTTAGCGAGCCCTATCCTAGGAGACCTGAGATCAATCCCCACCTCTCGCATTTTCCATAGAAATAGTCGACGCGGGTCTATGGTCCACTCTGGCCACCTTCGGGCTACAGCATGAATATTTTATTTTTCTCACGAAATAGCTATCCAAGTATGAGTTGTGTCCGTTTCTCCCGAGAGGAATGATGTTTCTCCCGAGAGGAATGATGTTACTCCCTCTCTCTCTCTCTATCTCTCTCCGTGTAATGTGGCATATCTATAGCAACGTCTTAGATATCACTCCCTTTCATGAAAAATAATATAAATACCAGTTCCTCCTTCTATGAACATAAAAGTAATTCTCAACATTCTTCAAAATAGGGTTCAAACCACCTGTCATTACTCCTATAATGGATGCTCGAGTAACCACCTCCTTAATCTATAAAGAATGTTGGAGTAACCGCCTCCTCGAGCCATCCAAACGATTTTCTCTGTCCGCACCGTCTGATCTTTTTGGTGATGTACATCTAGGAAGTGGTTGGACATTGATTCTTTAGTTACATTAATGCAACCTAATGTGACGACCCCGATTTAATCGTACACTAATCATGCACGCAAACGTGTGCGATCAAGACCAGGGACTCACGGGAAGATATCACAACATAACTCTAAAAGTAAAATAAGTCATACACGCATCATATTACAAGCCAGGGGACTCGAGAACTCGAATACAAGTGCTCGATCATGAACGAGTCAGCGGAAACAACAATATCTGAGTACAGACATAAGTTAAACAAGTTGACATAAGATGGCTAGCACAAACTGGGATACAGATCGAAATAGGCGCAGGCCTCCTGCCTGGGATCCTCCTAAACTACTCCTGGTCGTCGACGGCCTGAACGTAGTAGTAGGCACCCTCGGTGTAGTAGGGGTCGTCGTCGACGGTGGCATCTGGCTCCTGAGCTCCAACATCTAGTTGCGACGTCCGAGGAGAAGAGGAAAGGGGGAAAAGAGGGAGCAAAGCAACCGTGAATACTCATCCAAAGTACTCGCAAGCAAGGACCTACACTACATATGCATGGGTATATGTGTAAAGAGGCAATATCGATGGACTGAATTGCAGAATGCCAGAATAAGAGGGGGATAGCTAGTCCTATCACTACAAGAGAAACCCCCCTTCAGCAACGCATTGATGCGTTGTCATATGTCCATATTTCCGTTGCTAAGGTCTACACCAACAGATTAATATGCGTTGTTGGTGGCGTTGGAAGGACCTACAACAACATATATGCATGAGTTGGTAAACGGCTTGTAGAAGTGTTGTTAGGTAGCAACATATATACCTAGAACCCAACAACAGTTCATATGCGTTGGTGACGACCCTACACAAAAGGATATTCAAACGGACACTGCTAATTATTTTATATATTACGATTCACAATTTTTAGGTAAATGCTCATGGAGCATAGGAGACACAATATAATAAACATAAAGATCTCATATATTAAATCAAGCATTTTTCATTACAAATAACATGGTCCAAAGATTACAAGAGGTGAAACTATCTAGTAGTAGCCCATTTCTTGACCGTGCAATCAACTATAATGTTTGAAACATTGATCCTAAGAATAACATTCTAATTATCTGGTAGAAGCTCCATTCTTAACCTTGCAATCACCATCTGAGCCATGAATCGTTAATTTATCTTTGTTCTACAACAATATTAGATGAGTTAGTTACAATAGAGAAAATCAGTTTAGTAAAATTTAAAAATTCAAAGGAGCACCATAGAAATGTGATTTACCAATGCTTAGATTTATATACAGATGTGTGGCTAATTAATAATCTGAATATAAAATCTTCTTCCAAATGAACTTATTAAAAAACATTGTAGATTATGCAGCCTATATCTGAGTACAATTTTCATTTTTGCATCTTACATCAGCTCAAAACCATATGAACTATCATTATATATTTTTAGTGTTCCCATCTATTAAAAAGGACCAAACTGCAAAAATGGAAACTGCAGATATTTGCATGTCACTACCATCACCCTGCAAAGAAAGAACAATAATACACAAGCGAAAAGGTCATCACCATGTTATGAAGTACAAACACAGACTTCTGAGTCTTCACTGTTACTTTGTGAACTGGATATTCTTTTTTTCCCACTTGCCCTGCACATGTTCTGAATATCTAAGGATCATTCAGAAAAGAAAGTGCATACCAAAACATAGGTTCACCCTTACTTTGTAAACTAAGGACAGTCTACTACTCATGCTAGGGATGATTCATTACTCATTCTTGCTATGGTGTTTTAGGGAAGTCTCAGTGCCAACGACTTGAAAATCTTCAAATAATCTAGATCACGCAAGACTTCGTAGTTACCTAAGAACTACAAAGGCACACATTTTAATATCCCGATCCATGTAAAAAAATCTCAGAACCTGCAGAATCAACAACACGAAAAAGAGCATAATCAGACAGTTGTAGTTATCAACACATTCATAAAAACAAGACGTACATATAAGGAACTAAGAAACAGAAAGGGGAAAGAGAACTCTAAGCTATCTAATTCACTTATGCTCGTCATCACGCCTACCCTTAGACCCTGACTCGACCTTGAAGGAATGCATGATCTAATTGATATAGACAAGAGCATGTTCTGATCAGTATACAAGAGAGAACATCAGAGAATAATTCATTAGCAGCTGGGAAATATGAACCTACCAGACTGAGCCTACCATAGGAAGTCTGGTTTCCATCTGATCTTGCAGCTCCATGCCAAGCAGAGATCAGGACTCGGACCACAAGCAGAGATCCAGTGGAAATCGGTTAGATCCACAAACATGGCAGCAAGAAAATTAAAACCTAATGCCTAACAAGAAATAAGTATTGAGAACAAGGGACACAACATTTTTCCTGACTTAACACATACAGACAAGTGATGAATAAAACATTCTTCCTGAACAAGGGGATGCAAACATTATTTTTGAATTAACTAGATTGAGATTATGCTGTATTTCTGGAAGAATTGCAGCAAAATGATAGAGAGAGATGGCTTATAGAAAAAAAATGTTTTTCCTTCTTTTACATAATAGCAAATATGCCCTGTACATTGCAGTGGCAGAAAAAAATCCCTCCGCCCATCCGTTTTAGTCCGTAATGTAACACCCAGAGTTCTTCCTTGTTCCAACCGTATTCGGTTATTCAGGTGCTCAGTATTATGATTTGGATCAGCCTCTACAGGAGGAGCTTAGCTTGTACTAAAAAAACAGATCAGAATTAAATCTGATACTAGGCGCATGAGATTAGACTTGAGCACCAAGTCCTGTTTGAACTTGTGTGGACAGACTTACTTTAGAAGCTAGCCTGCTACTAGGCGCACAGGATTATACTTGGGCACTAAGTCTTGTTTAGACTTGTGTGGCCGGACTGGTCTCAACCAATCATGAAAAATAAACATCATTCCTATTTTAGTACTTGTGATGAAGGATTGATTATGATTATTTTTTATAGTACTTAGCTGCACTGGTTGTAGAATACGACTAGTTTTTTGCTGTTGGTCTGAACTGAACTAGAGTGTGCTGAAATAATCAGCATTTTGGAGTTTGGATAGGAGCGTAGGGTGTAGTACATGCTTTTTTGTTAAATCTATATATCTACTAATAGCAAGGAAGAAGCTTGGTCAGCGTTAGAATATGACTGTTATAAATGAATTCATATGTGCCCAGCCACTAACTATTACCGACATTAGTAACTCTGTTTGTTGGGAGCAAAACATATATGTTACTTGCATGTTCCGGACATAAGAAAATGTTGCGGGGCCATAGAGATATGTACATGCATCACTTGGAACATCAATCGTCATGCTTAGGTTTTAGTATAGTTACATACCTTATGTACAGGCATTAGCCCTTCCAAGTTAAAGCCCGCCAAAAAAAGGTTGCTGAACTTTTATTTCTACAATGGTTTTGTCTTAAACATAACTGGTGGTTTCGTGGCCTATAGAGTACCATTATTATTAGCCCTCGCAAAAAAAAGAGTACCATTATTAGCATAATGTCAAACAACTTTCATATTCTAAGTTCAGCTAGGGACATCATGACACATGTTCTTAACGAAAATGGAACCCCAAACAGATTAGGGGTGAATGTAAGTGCAGAACCATCAGGTAGTAATAAGTCAGAATTGGTTACCCTGATCTAGCTAGGAGACTGAGGGGTCGAGGATCAATTCCCTTTTGGTTGACCACAACGAAATTATTGTCACTTCCTGAGAAAAACCTGAATGCTATAGAAACATGTGAGCACAATATTTGCAGCGAGAGAGAGAGAGCATGGGGGCAAGCTAAGAAAATTACCTTATTTATATTTATCAATTCAGTGATGTTCCTTACATGTTCATCAACTTGTCATCTCTGTAGAAACCATCTTTTCTATTTGTTCAATGTTTGAGCAGAAGAATCCTGCATTTATTTCACTAAGAAACTTAAGTACCTGTTAAATGGTTCCCTTCAGTTATGCGACTAAATAGAAAATCTTTGTAGGTTCGAAGTCAGCATGTGCTACTGCGTGGGCAGGGACATGTCTCAATGAGGATGTGATCCATCGGTGTTGTAGCTTCTAAGGCGCCGTCGGCAAAGGAAAAACAAGGATGTGCAGGGTCGGGGGGAATATTACCTTTTACTACTGATATACAAATACAAAATTGCAGATACACGGAAGACAGAATAGGACCTTCTGAATGGATGTAGTTGAGGAGGACGAGTGCGTCGTACTTGCGTGCGTAGGAACAACAGCGACATCTGCATCTCTGATCGAGCGGAGGAACGGCCGCGGCGATGCCTTCCCCAAGGCGAGGAGGATGGGCGGCGACGTCGTTCCAACGCATGGAGAAAGTGGCGAGGGAGGCGGTCATGGCGAAGGTTCCTCAAAGAAGCGAGGGCGAGGAGACGACGGCGGTGGTAGGAACCCTAGCTGCGGGATGTGTCTCACATTTTTTTGGCGAAGGGTTGTGTCTCAGTTTTTTTGAGAGGAGGGTGCGTCTCGCTGGGATAAAGTAAGAAGAGGTAACGCTTCATGCGCGAGAGGTTAGCGCTAAAAGAGATGGAGGTGAGTACGGAGTGGTTAGCGCTAAGTGGGGAAGGTGGGATGTTCAGCCAAACAACACATCCTGTTAACTTCGTTGCTAGACATGTGTTGTTAAAAGGGGGGTTTTGTTGTAGTGTATTGAAGACTACGCTTCTGACAACCTCCATCTTGCAGCATGTAGAAGAGAGTAGACGGTAAGTTCACCAGTATCATCGCATAGCATAATCCTACCCGGCGATCCTCCCCTCGTCACCCTATGGAGAAGCGATCACCGGGATGTCTCTGGAACTTGTCTGGGTGTGTTTTATTAAGTATCCGGTTCTAGTTGTCATAAGGTCAAGGTACAACTCCAGGTCGTCCTTTTACCAAGGAACACGACTATTCGAATAGATAAACTTCCCTGCAGGGGGTGGACCACATAACCCAACACGCTCAATCCCTCTGCACACATATCCCGACCTCGGAAGATCAACACGTCGCAGCCCTATCTAGGCACAACAGAGAGGTCAGCACGCCGGTCTAAATCCTAAGCGTGCAGGGGTCTGGGCCCATCACCCACTGCACACCTGCATGTTGTGTGGGCGGCCGGAAGCAGACCTAGCCTCCCTAATACAAGAGCAGGCCTTCCAGTTCAATCTGGCGTGCGCCACTCAGTCGCTGACGTCAAGAAGGCTTCGGTTGATACCACGACGTTGATGACCCACAAGTGTAGGGGATATATCGTAGTCCTTTCGATAAGTAAGAGTGTCGAACCCAACGAGGAGCAGAAGGAAATGACAAGCGGTTTTCAGTAAGGTATTCTCTGCAAGCACTGAAATTATTGGTAACAGATAATTTTGTGATAAGGTAATTGGTAACGGGTAACAAGCAATGAAAGTAAATAAGGTGCAGCAAGGTGGCCCAATCCTTTTTGTAGCAAAGGACAAGGCTGGACAAGTTCTTATATGAGAAAAGTGCTCCCGAGGACACATGGGAATTACCGTCAAGCTAGTTTTCATCACGCTCATATGATTCACGTTCATTACTTTGATAATTTGGTATGTGGGTGGACCAGTGCTTGGGTACTGCCCTCTCTTGGGCAAGCATCCCACTTATGATTAACCCCTATTGCAAGTATCCGCAACTACAAAAGAAGTATTAAGGTAAACCTAACCATAGCATGAAACATGTGGATCGAAATCAGCCCCTTACGAAGCAATGCATAAACTAGGGTTTAAGCTTCTGTCACTCTAGCAACCCATCATCTACTTATTACTTCCCAATGCCTTCCTCTAGGCCCAAATAATGGTGAAGTGTCATGTAGTCGACGTTCACATAACACCACTAGAGGAGAGACAACATACATCTCATCAAAATATCGAACGATTACCAAATTCGCATGACTACTAATAGCAAGACTTCTCCCATGTCCTAAGGAACAAACGTAACTACTCACAAAGCATTTTCATGTTCATAATAAGAGGGGTATTAATATGCATTAAGGATCTGAACATATGATCTTCCACCAAATAAACCAACTAGCATCAACTACAAGGAGTAATCAACACTACTAGCAACCCACAGGTACCAATCTGAGGTTTTGGTACAAAGATTGGATAGAAGAGATGAACTAGGGTTTGAAAGGAGATGGTGCTGGTGAAGATGTTGATGGAGATTGACCCCCTCCCCATGAGAGGATCATTCGTGATGATGATGGTGATGATTTCCTCCTCCCGGAGCGAAGTTTCCCCGGCAGAATAGCTCCGCCAGAGGCCTAGATTGGTTCCGCCAAGGTTCCGCCTCGTGGCGGCGGAGTCTCGTCCCGAAAGTTTGCTTATGATTTTTTTCTAGGGTAAAAGACTTCATATAGCAGAAGATGGCCACCGGAGGGCTGTCAGGGGGCCCATGAGGCAGGGGGGCGCGCCCTAGGGGGAGGGGGGCGTCCCCCACCCTCGTGGATAGGGTGTGGCCCCCCTGACGCTGATTCTTTCGCCAGTATTTTTTATTAATTCCAAAAATGACTTTCTTGGAGTTTCAGGACTTTTGGAGCTGTGCAGAATAGGTCTATAATATTTGCTCCTTTTCCAGCCCAGAATCCCAACTGCCGGCATTCTCCCTCTTCATGTAAACCTTGTAAAATAAGAGAGAATAGTCTTAAGTATTGTGATATATCATGTAATAACAGCCCATAATGCAATAAATATCAATATGAAAGCATGATGCAAAATGGACGTATCAACTCCCCCAAGCTTAGACCTCGCTTGTCCTCAAGCGGAAGCCGATATCGAAAAATATGTCCACATGTTTAGAGATAGATGTGTCGATAAAATAAAATACGGACATGAGGGCATCATGATCATTCTTATAACAACAACATCTATTTGTCATATGATTACTTACGTTAAAGTAACAATCTATTCACAATGTCAAGTATGACTCAAAAACTTCATTGAAAACTAACAACTATAATCTTGGTCATTGAAGCAATCACAGTTTATCATAACGTCGGAAAGAGTCAATATAAGAGCTTTTCAGCAAGTCCACATACTCAACTATCATCTAGTTTTTCACGATTGCTAACACTCACGCAATACTTATGGGTATGGAGTTTTAATCGGACACGGAGAAAGATAGGGGCTTATAGTGTTGCCTCCCAACCTTTTACCTCAAAAGTAATGCCAACAATAATAGTTCGTGCTAACTTACATCCAATTGGATATATGTATCATGATCTTTCCAACACGAGGTGCTTGCCAAAGGATAAAATGTAAAAAGGAAAGGTAAAGATCACCATGACTCTTGCATAATGTATAAGGCAAAAATAAAAGATAGGCCCTTCACAAAGGGAAGCAGAGGTTGTCATGTGCTTTTATGGTTGGGTGCATGAAATCTTAATGCAAAAGAATGTCACTTTATATTGCCACTTGTGATAGAGACCTTTATTATGCAGTCCGTCGCTTTTATTACTTCCACATCACAAGATCGTATGAAGCTTATTTTCTCCACAATAATAAGTCATACATATTTAGGAAGCAATTTTTATTGCATGCAACATGACAACTTACTTGAAGGATCTTACTCAATCCATAGGTAGATATGATGGACTCTCATGGCAAAACTGGTTTAAGGGTATTTCGGAAGCACAAGTAATTTCTACTTGGTGCAAGGTATTTGGCTAGCATGAGGGGGAAGGGCAAACTCAACATGTTGGACGATCCATGACAATATACTTTAACTGAGATGTGAGAAAACATAACCCATTACGTTGTCTTTCTTGTCCAACATCAACTCTTTAGCATGTCATACTTTAATGAGTGCTCACAATCATAAAAGATGTCCAAGATAGTGTATTTATATGTGAGAACCTCTCTTTGTTTATTACTTCCTATTAATTGCAAGGATGACCAAAACTATGTTTGCCAACTCTCAATAACTTTTAATCATCATACTCTTTATAAGTGAACTCATTACCATCCACAAGATCAATATGATCTCTTTATTTCTTTTTATTGTTTCGTTTTCTTTTTATTACCTCAAGATCATGGCAAAACTGCAAAGCCCTTGACTCAACACTAATCTTTATTATATATAGCTCGATTACATAGAGGGATCATAAGGCAAAACTCAAAACTAAATCATACCAAAACTTTATTCTACTAGATCAAGATATTACTAAAAAGGAACGAACTAAGTAAAACAGTAAAGATAGGAGTGTGATGGTGATACGATACCGGGGCACCTCCCCCAAGCTTGGCAGTTGCCAAGGGGAGTGCCCATACCCATGTGATTATGTCTCCTTTGCTGGTGAAGAGGGTGGAGTTGTTGATGATGTAGGCTTGTCATCCATCTTCCAAGGCATAGGCTCCCCATCATAGAAGGATGATCGAGTCTCCGGGATCCTCAAATCTGCAGCCAAACTCATCCTCTTGAATCTATCATACTCACAGTTTTGGTTTTGCAGGTCATAGATCTGGGCTTGGAGGTGCTCGATTTTCTCATGAAGCTTGAAGATGGTCTCCTCAATGTTCTTGGCGTCCAGCTTGTGGTTGTTGGTGAATTCCACCATCATCATGTGGTTGGAGTTGAGTCCACGCTCCACCATACCTTGGCACTTGAAAACTTGTTGTTCCATCGCTTCGAGTTTTGTCTCCACACTTCCGGTCCTCCTTGGTCCCTCAACATCGCGGATGTGCAGCACCCCCTCATGCATCTCAATGGTTTGAGGGTGTCGCAGCACCTCTGCGAGATAGGGGTTGATGACCTTCTCGAAAAACTTGTCCATGGGGGCGCTTGAAGACGTCATGGTGATCTAGATCTGTCAGAAAAACAACTCGAAACAAAGACATAGAATATTTGCGTGATACGGTGGTCAAAACCTTCGGGAGATTATATAACGAATTTTACCGACCATAAGATGTATCATGCAAGAAAACGGAGTCCAGAGAGCACACGAGGTGCCCACGAGGCAGGGGGCGCGCCCAGTGGGGTAGGGCGCGACCTCCACCCTCGTGGACGCCTCGTGTCCTTCCCGGACTACTTCTTATTTTCCTATTTTCTTAAATATTCTAAAACAGAGAAATATTGCTGTTAGAATTGATTTGGAGTCGGTTTACTTACCGTACCATGTACCTATTGCTTTTCGGAGTCTAGAACGTTCTGGAAAGTGTCCCTTATGTATTCCTCTGGGGTTACGGTTTCAATAACATTAGTTTCAACATTTATTGGGTTACCTGAGATGTAATGTTTGATTCTTTGACCGTTCACCACCTTCGGATTTGTGCCTTCAAAGTTGTTGATTTTTATGGCTCCGGAACGATAGACTTCCTCGATAACGTAAGGGCCTTCCCATTTGGAGAGAAGTTTTCCTGCAAAAAATCTTAAACGAGAGTTGAAAAGCAACACATAATCACCTACATTAAACTCACGCTTTTGTATCCTTTTGTCATGCCATCTTTTAACTTTTTCCTTAAATTGTTTGGCATTTTCATAGGCTTGGGATCTCCATTCATCAAGTGAGCTAATGTCAAATAACCTCTTCTCACCGGCAAGTTTGAAATCATAATTGAGCTCTTTAATAGCCCAATATGCCTTATGTTCTAGCTCAAGAGGTAAATGACATGCCTTTCCGTAGACCATTTTATATGGAGACATACCCATAGGATTTTTATATGCAGTTCTGTAAGCCCATAATGCATCATCAAGTTTCTTGGACCAATCCTTTCTAGATCTATTAACAGTCTTTTGCAAAATTAATTTAAGCTCTCTGTTACTCAGCTCTACTTGGCCACTAGACTGTGGGTGATAAGGAGATGCAATTCTATGATTAACATCATACTTAGCAAGCATTTTACGAAAAGCACCATGAATAAAATGTGAACCACCATCAGTCATTAAATATCTAGGGACTCCAAACCTCGGGAAAATAACTTCTTTAAGCATCTTAATAGAGGTGTTACGATCAGCACTACTAGTTGGAATAGCTTCTACCCACTTAGTAACGTAATCAACAGCAACTAAAATATCTTTATACCCATTAGAGGCAGGAAAAGGTCCCATATAATCAAAGCCCCAAACATCAAATGGTTCAATAACAAGAGAATAGTTCATAGACATTTCTTGACGTCTACTAATATTACCAGTACTTTGACATTCATCACAAGACAAGACAAACTTACGGGCATCCTTGAAGTGAGTAGGCCAATAAAAACCGGATTGCAATACCTTATGTGCAGTTCTATCTCCAGCGTGGTGTCCTCCATACGCCTCGGAGTGACACTTGCGTAGGATCTGTTCCTGTTCATGCTCAGGTACGCAATGTCTAATAACACCATCTACTCCTTCTTTATAAAGGTGTGGGTCATCCCAGAAGTAACGTCTTAAATCATAGAAAAACTTTTTCTTTTGCTGGTATGTAAAACTAGGTGGTATGAATTTAGCAACAATGTAATTAGCATAATCAACATACCAAGGAGCATTACGAGAAGCATTTATGACAGCTAATTGTTCATCAGGAAAGCTATCATCAATAGGTAGTGGGTCATCAAGAACATTCTCTAGCCTAGACAAGTTGTCTACAACGAGGTTCTCAGCTCCCTTCCTATCAATAATATGTAAATCAAATTCTTGTAGCAAGATAACCCATCTAATAAGTCTAGGTTTAGCATCTTTCTTTTTCATAAGATATTTAATAGCAGCATGATCAGTGTGAATAGTTACTTTAGAATCGACAATATAAGGTCTGAACTTATCACAAGCAAATACAACTGCCAAAAATTCTTTTTCAGTAGTATCATAATTTCTTTGGGAGTGTCTAGAGTTTTACTAGCATATTGAATAACATTTAGTTTCTTATCAACTCTTTGTACTAGAACAGCACCTAAAGCATAATCACTAGCATCACACATAATTTCAAAGGGTAAATTCCAATCAGGTGGCTGAACAATAGGTGCAGAAATCAAAGCTTTCTTAAGTATTTCAAATGCTTCTACACAATCATCATCGAAGATAAAAGGAATATCTTTTTGTAATAGATTAGTCAGAGGCCTAGAAATTTTAGAAAAGTCCTTAATGAACCTCCTATAAAAACCGGCATGACCAAGGAACCTTCTTATACCTTTGATGTCCTTGGGACACGACATCTTTTCAATTGCATCAACTTTAGCTTTATCAACCTGAATACCTCTTTCAAAAAATTTATGTCCCAAGATAATGCCTTCATTAACCATAAAGTGACACTTCTCCCAATTCAAAACAAGACTAGTATCTTCGCATCTCTGCAAAACTCGTTTAAGGTTGCTCAAGCAATCATCAAAAGAGGATCCATAAACGGAGAAATCATCCATGAATACCTCACAAGTCTTTTCACAAAAGTCAGAGAATATAGCCATCATGCATCTTTGAAAAGTAGCAGGTGCATTACATAAACCAAAAGGCATACGTCTATAAGCAAAAGTACCGAAAAGGCAAGTAAAAGTGGTCTTTTCTTGATCCTCCGCTGACACAGGTATTTGAGAGAAACCAGAGTAACCATCTAGAAAGCAAAAATGTGTATGTTTGGATAGTCTTTCTAGCATTTGATCAATGAAAGGTAAAGGGTAATGATCCTTTTTAGTAGCTTTATTTAATTTGCGGAAATCAATTACCATCTTATAACCTATAATAATTCTTTGCGGGATCAATTCATCTTTATCATTAGGAACAACAGTAATACCTCCCTTCTTAGGGACACAATGAACATGACTTACCCACTGAATATTAGCAACGAGATAAATTATACCCGCCTCAAGGAGTTTTAGTATTTCCTTTCTTACCACTTCCTTCATCTTAGGATTTAACCGTCGTTGGTGATCAATAACTGGTTTGGCGTCTTCTTCCAATTTTAATTTATGTTGGCATAGAGTGGGACTAATGCCCTTAAGATCATCAAGAGTATATCCAATAGCAGCACAGTGCTTCTTCAGAGTTTTCAATAATCTTTCCTCTTCCTGCTTTGAAAGGTTAGCACTAATAATAACAGGATATATCTTCTTTTCATCGAGAGAAGCATATTTAAGAGTATCGTGTAATGGCTTAAGCTCAAATACGGGATCGCCCTTGGGTGGTGGAGGATCCCCTAGGATTTCAACAGGTAAGTTGTGTTTCAAAATAGGTCCCTGCTTAAAGAATACTTGATCTATCTCCCTTCTTTCATTCATAAACATATCATTTTCATGATCTAGCAAATATTGTTCTAAAGGATCATTAGGAGGCACAACAATAGAAGCAAGACCGATAATTTCATCCTTACTAGGCAATTCTTTATCATGAGGTTGTCTACGAAACTTAGCAAAATTAAACTCATGAGTCATATCATCCAAACCGATTGTAATAGTATCTTTTTCGCAGTCTATCTTAGCATTAACAGTATTCAAGAAGGGTCTACCAAATATAATGGGACAAAAGTCATCTTGTGGGGAACCAAGAACAAGGAAATCAGCAGGATATTTAACTTTCCCACACAAGACTTCAACATATCTAACGATCCAAATTGGTGAAATAGTATCTCTATTGGCAAGCTTAATTGTAACATCAATTTCTTCTACCTCAGCAGGTGCAATATCATGCATAATTTCTTCATACAAGGAATAAGGTATTGCACTGGCACTGGCACCCATATCACATAAGCCATGATAACAATGATCTCCTATTTTAACAGAAATAACAAGCATGCCTACAACTGGTCTATGTTTCTTAGCATCGGGTCTAGCAATTCTAGCAGCTGCATCACAGAAAAAAATAACATGCCCATCAATATTATCAGCCAAGAGATCTTTAACCACAACAATACTAGGTTCAACTTTAATTTGCTCAGGTGGTGTAGGTGTTTTAGTATTACTCTTACGAACCACAGTTGAAGTTTTAGCATGATCCTTTATCCTAACAGGAAAAGGTGGTTTCTCAGTATAAGTAGTAGGAACAATAGGATCATCATAAGTGATAGTCTTTTCTTCAACTGTAATAGGTGCGACTACTTTTACTTCAATGGGAGGATTATATTTAAACCACTTCTCCTTAGGTAGATCAACATGAGTAGCAAACGATTCACAGAAGAAGCTACTATCTCAGAGTCAAGTCCATATTTAGTGCTAAATTCACGGAAGACATTGGTATCCATAAAAGATTTAACACAATCGAACTTAGGCATCATACCTGACTCCTTACCATCGTCGAAATCCCAATCTTCAGAGTTGTGTTTAATTCTTTCCAATAAATCCCATTTGAATTTAATAGTCTTCATCATAAAAGGCCCAACACAAGAAGTATCAAGCATGGTGCGATTGTTGAGAGAAAGCCGAGCATAATTTTTTTGAATAATCATTTCTCTTGAGAGCTCATGATTGGGGCATGAATATAACATTGACTTAGGCCTCCCCCAAGCTTGAGCGATGCTTTCTCCTTCGCGAGGCCAAAAATTATATATATAATTACGATCACGATGAACAAGATGCATAGGATAAAACTTCTGGTGAAATTCCAATTTCAATCGTTTATAGTCCCAAGATCCCATATCATCACATAGCCTATACCATGTCAATGCATCTCCCTTCAAAGATAAAGGGAAAACCTTCTTCTTAATAACATCCTCAGGCATACCTGCAAGCTTAAATAATCCACAAACTTCATCCACATAGATTAGGTGCAAGTCGGGATGTAATGTTCCATCTCCTGTAAAAGGATTAGCTAGAATTTTCTCTACCATACCCGAAGGAATTTCAAAGTAAACATTTTCAGTAGGTTCAGTAGGTTGAGGAGCAACTCTTTGCTCTACTGGTCGGGGTGAAGATACTCCGAACAAGCCCCTCAAAGGATTAGTTTCCATAGTAACAAGTGACAGTAAATTTCAGCACACTATATAAATGTTTCCTTACCAAGTTCCACTTACCAAAGGCGCTTCACTCCCCGGCAACGGCGCCAGAAATGAGTCTTGATGACCCACAAGTGTAGGGGATCTATTGTAGTCCTTTCGATAAGTAAGAGTGTCGAATCCAACGAGGAGCAGAAGGAAATGACAAGCGGCTTTCAGTAAGGTATTCTCTGCAAGCACTGAAATTATCGGTAACAGATAGTTTTGTGATTAATTTTTAATGGGTAACAAGCAATGAAAGTAAATAAGGTGCAGTAAGGTGGCCCAATCCTATTTTTAGCAAAGGACAAGCCTGGACAAGTTCTTATATGAGAAAAGAGCTCCCGAGGATACATGGGAATTATCGTCAAGCTAGTTTTCATCACGCTCATATGATTCGTGTTCGTTACTTTGATAATTTGGTATGTGGGTGGACCGGTGCTTGGGTACTGCCCTTTCTTGGACAAGCATCCCACTTATGATTAACCCATATTGCAAGCATCCGCAACTACAAAAGAAGTATTAAGGTAAACCTAACCATAGCATGAAACATGTGGATCGAAATCAGCCCCTTACGAAGCAACGCATAAACTAGGGTTTAAGCTTCTGTCACTCTAGCAACCCATCATCTACTTATTACTTACCAATGCCTTCCTCTAGGCCCAAATAATGGTGAAGTGTCATGTAGTCGACGTTCACATAAGACCACTAGAGGAGAGACAACATACATCTCATCAAAATATCGAACGAATACCAAATTCACATGACTACTAATAGCAAGACTTTTCCCATGTCCTCAGGAACAAACGTAACTACTCACAAAGCATATTCATGTTCATAATCAGAGGGGTATTAATATGCATTAAGGATCTGAACATATGATCTTCCACCAAATAAACCAAGTAGCATCAACTACAAGGAGTAATCAACACTACTAGCAACTCACATGTACCAATCTGAGGTTTTGGTACAAAGATTGGATACAAGAGATGAACTAGGATTTGAGAGGAGATGGTGCTGGTGAAGATGTTGATGGAGATTGACCCCCTCCCGATGAGAGAATCGTTGGTGATGATGATTTTCCCCTCCCGGAGGGAAGTTTCCTCGGCAGAACAGCTCCGCCGGAGCCCTAGATTGGTTCCGCCAAGGTTCCGCCTCGTGGCGGCGGAGTCTCGTCCCGAAAGCTTGCTTATGATTTTTTCCAGGGTAAAAGACTTTATATAGCAGAAGATGGCCACCAGAGGGCTGTCAGGGGGGCCCACGAGGCAGTGGGGCACGCCCTAGGGGGGCGCCCCCCACCCTCGTGGACAGGGTGTGGGCCCCCTAACTCTGATTCTTTCGCCAATATTTTTTATTAATTCCAAAAATGACTTTCGTGGAGTTTCAGGACTTTTGGAGCTGTGCATAATAGGTCCCTAATATTTGCTCCTTTTCCAGCCCAGAATCCCAGTTACCGGCATTCTCCCTCTTCATGTAAACCTTGTAAAATAAGAGAGAATATGCATAAGTATTGTGATATATCATGTAATAATGGCCCATAATGCAATAAATATCAATATGAAAGCATGATGCGAAATGGACGTATCAGACGTCGAGTGCCCATAACTGTTCCCGCGTAGTTGGTTAGTGCGTATAGACCAGTGGCCAGACTTAGATCAAATACCAAGATCTCATTAAACGTGTTATTATGAAGTAACCGCGGACGCCGACCAGGGACCAGGACCACCTCTCACCTAGGTGGTCTCAACCTGTCCTATCGCTCCGCCACAAATATCCACACAGAGGGTCGTCAGGACAAATGTCCTTTCAGCCCCCAATCCGTGAATCACTCGCGGGTACTCTACGAGCCGACCTGACTTTAGTCAGCACCTAAATAGTATGTATGTATGTATGTATGTATGTATGTATATACCCGTGATCACCTCCTGAGTGATCACGGACCGATAGTATAGCATGGCAGACGGACAAGAATGTTGGGCCACAGATGATAAACTAGCATCCTATACTAAGCATTTAGGATTGTAGGTAAGGTATCAACAACTGTAGCAACAATGACAGGCTATGCAACAGAATAGGATTAACCGAAACAGTAACATGCTATACTACTCTAATGCAAGTAGTAGAGGGCAGGAATAGGCGATATCTGGTGATCAAAGGGGGGGGGGGCTTGCCTGGTTGCTTTGCAGACAGAAACGGACCCTCGAAGGTGAAGTAGTCGATCACTGGTTCAACCGCGGTCTCGGGGCCTACCGGAAAGAAGTAACAGAGGGGGAACACAATAGATAACAGAGAAATCAAAGTATCACAAAGCATAACATGGCAATACGCGGCGCTAGGGGTGACCTAACGCAGTACAAGGTGTTACCGGCAAAGGGGGAAAACATCCGGGAAAGTATTCCCGGTGTTTTCGTTTTCGGACAGTTGAACCGGAGGTGGATTGTTGCAGGTTGGCTATGCTAGGAACGTATGGCTGATGAACGGGCTGCGTATTCAGATTCATCTCGTCGTTCTGAGCAACTTTCATGTACAAAGTATTTCCATCTGACAAGGTTTATTTTATATTATTTTTCAAAGTTTTAAACAATTTCTGTAATTATTATTAATTCTAAAATAATTGTTTAAAATGCTCGGGTACCCAGTCTTGTGTACATAGAGGTACACAGAGGCTGACATGTGGGCCGGGGGACCCAGTTGACCAGTCAAAGTTTGACTGGTCAATAGGGGGTGGGCCCCCCTGTCATACCCTATTTAGTTAATTACCTAGCTAATTAGTTTAATTAATAGGTTAATTAAGGTTAGGTTAATTGAGCAAACTTAATTAAGTTAGTTAATCCATTTAGTAATTTACTAATTAATTTATATATGTATATTTTAATTCTTTTTCATTCTGTTTTTGGGCGGGTCTCACTGGTCATTGACCCATGCGTGGCACACTCGCCCGACCTCACAAAGGAGGCCGGCGACGCTCACGGCCGGGCGGGTTTCAGCAAAAGGGGCAGCCGCCAACCGGAGCCGCGGCGAGTAGAGTGGCGCAGATGGTCGGTGGCCGGAGCAGGTGCGGCCGCAAGGGTGGAGCAGCAGCAGCTAGAGCGGCGGCCAGGGCAGCGAGAAGAAGCGGGGCAGCGGTGATGCGTGTGGGCCGTGGGCGAGCGCACGCAAAGGCACGGCGAGACAAGCACGAGGTGGCCCGAGGGCATGCGCGGAGTAAGGCGGCGTCGCGGTGCAGCAGCAGTACAAGGCTGCAGCGGCGGTGAAGGGGGCGCAACTGGCGCGAACAGGGACAGTGGACACGCGCACAGGGGAGGCGGGGCGCTGCCGGAGGGTGGTGGTAGCGGCGCGGGTCGCGAGCGGGGCGCATCAGGGTGCGCGGCGGGCGGGGGCTCGACGACGGGAGAGAGAGAGGGAGGACGGGAGGCGGCGGCTCATAGGGGGTCGGACGGGGAGGGCAGTGGGCTCGGGG
>NC_057810.1:706639192-706657884 GCF_018294505.1 Triticum aestivum | reverse complement strand
AGGATTACTACTTATTTTAATGCCGCAATATCTCAGGCACCCAAATAAGTTAGTTCCATATTTTATATTTATAAAAGGCATTTAATTATTGGTTTTGGCTGCTGTTCTATTTAATTTGGAGTATTTAAACATTTCCTAAAAATGTGGTTTCACCACCATAATCATCTATGATTTATTTGCGCAATTTGAACATTTTAGATTTGACATTTGAAAACTTTTACCGTTTGACTTGATTTTGAATTTTGAATTCGAACATGATTTAATCACTGGGAGACTAATAACAGTGATCGTGGTGACACGATATCATTAACAGGGAATTACTGTAGCTTAAATATCCAGGCGTCACACCTAAAGAGGTGGATAATGAGTGGACCTCATTACGTGTGGGTCGTGACACGTCTCTAATGTATATATAATTCACTACTACGGACCCGAACACCATGACCCCTTATTAGTGACCGACCAGTTTGGGACGCCACTTTAAATGCGTCAGTGATGACAATCACCACTGAATGACCAACTTGGGGGATCGCTAATGACTTGTCATTGTTGATCCCATTTCCCTAGTGTTCTAGACGGATCACTGATGACACATGAGTCATCAGTGACCGGCCACAAACATGAGGTGGTTCAGTAATAATAAGTCAACAACAACCGACCAGTTTTACAGGGTGGTCATTGTTAAATCGCACTTTTCACTGTCCATTCGTTCCAAATTAGGGGGGGGGGGTTAATGATCCTCCCCGCTCCCGAGAGCTTGTCTGTGCGGCTCTGAGCTGATCCCCCGGGAAGGTAGAAACCCAATTTTTTCTCATCTGCTCACTCAGTTTCCTCTTCCTCATCCATTCAAACACATGGGAGCGAGAGGAGGGCACAATCTGTAGCCATCATCGTGGTCGCTGGGTTCCTGCAACATAACAAGCTACTCTGGCGGTCGCCGACGTTTCTTCGCCACTGATCCTCATCTTTCAGTTGATTCATACAAAAATGGCCGAGAGCTCACATCCTTATTAACCCTACCCTGATCCCCTTTTCTTTGTGTTGTGATTTACTTCAACGAATTATAGGGTCAATTGGATCTTCATGTATATCCACTATGACTAGATCAATAAGAGTAAGACATCCATTAATTTGCACACAGATATTTTTTTGACACCCACTGCTTGCTTATCAGTGGAATCAACAATGTTCAATTTAAGCTTGCTAATAACAACAAAAAAACTATTTTCATATAAAGACTTACAATGGTGGAAGCACTAGCCCCTAGATCACAATAAGCTTTGAACTTGTTAATTCCCAGCTCTAGTTCGATAGTAGGTTGAAATATGTCCTCTTGTTGAGCCAACAACTTATCAATCAATCTTTTGTATTCCCGATTTAATTTCTGTAAGTTTGTGGCAACAAGATGAATGCATTTTTCTGTAGGGTTCATATTCATGAGCTTTCAAGAGTTTGCGTAAAGGTATTGTTTTGCTCAAGTTAGGTAGTAATAAAAGCTCTGAGGGTTTTCTCTAGGGTTTGGCGATTAGCGTTATTATCCCCTCCATTATAATTATTCGGTGTTCATGCAGTGTTAGGATATGGTTGTTTCTTATGATTAGAACCATTTTTTATCATTCCACCAATGATTGTAAGTATTGCAAGCAATACAGTTGACATCACTAGCATTAGCTTCAACAAAATAATTTATGAGGACTTTCTCTTTACCTTTTATCATACCCTATAAGCTCACCAATTTTTACCCTAAGCTCTTCATTCTTTTGTTCAGTGATGTCATTTACCTTCCTAGACGTGGATCTTTTAACATGCCATTGGGCATGGTTTTTCTTACATATCATCCAGGAGTTCATGTGCTTGAGTAGCTTGTTTTCCCATGATAGTTCCGCCCGCGACAATGTCAAACATGTTCTTTGATAAAGTGTTTAAGGCATTATAAATACATTAAGGATTAGCCATTCCTTTGATGCCATGGTTAGGAAAGTTTATATTGCCTTCCTCATGCATTTGCACTCAAGCACCAAGGCTCGCGGTCTTACTACCTAAAATCTGTAATATTAGCATGTGGTTATACGGTTTTTGCAAGCGGAAAATATTTAGTCATGGGCATATTGCAGAAACTAATTGCTCCTTTAGATAATACTACTAATTAGACATTATTTAGGCTAAATTGTTAATGAAAGGAAATAAGTGTAATGTTTATGTGCATCGGGATCAATATCTTTTAGGCGAGTCATGTCATAAAGTTCTATAAAAATATGCATATGCATACATGCATACTCCACAGCAGAGCCTTCAAATTGGTTTTGCTGAACCATAGTTAGTAGGTTTGGTTTTATCCCATATTGCTCATTTGTGACATCAGGTTGTGCAATAAGTGCACATATATAATCATCATTGGGAGTAGCAAACATCACAAGCTTTTTGTTAGACTTAATACAATTATTTTGTGTTTTCTTAACTTGGAAAATCAAAATAACAACGATAGTAAATAAAAACTAAAAAGAAAATAAATAACAAGATTCTAGTAACCTCACTAGTGTAGAAAATACTTCCCCAACAACGGTGGCAGAAAAAAGGTTGATTACCTTTGACCCAGTTTCGGAAGTAGATATAGCCTACCTCCTTAGAGACCATAGGAACGGATTTATATCGAATCTAGGAAGTGAATTAAGCTTAGTGTATAAGTATCTTGAAGTACTTTGTTATTTCAAAGTGTTAATCAACAATGGCAGCGGTAAACACCATTGCATATATCATGTGAACATATTATGTGGGAGATGCATACTAATAACAACACAACCTCCTACATGGAGGATCTATTGTCCAACCTCAGCCCTATCCAATTCATGGAGTTACAATGTTTATTAACAAAATATCTAGACCAACACATTGAGCGTCTCATAGTCTCCTCAGAGACTTGATTCCGCCTACCATACTAGCCTTAGTGTCACCACTTTCGTCATAGCTTTCCTCTCATCTCTGCACTTTACCTCTTTATCTAGATCTTCGGAGTCTCGGGTACCGACGAGCCCTGGGATTGAGCTAGAGACAAGAAGCAAAAGTTTGCATAGTAATATATAATAAAGCTATCTTTAAGTAAAGCGGCGATCCCTCATTGCGCATACACAGGGATGTGAGGCTACACCTTGCCCCTTAGCCAATGGGAATTACTCACACATAGTGATCAAATCACAAGAAATTGACACTGTATAAATTATCACTTGAAGATGAATGATTCACAGTCTTAGAATGTTGTTGATCATGATAGAGTCTTGATTACATATAATAACACTAATGAAGATGGAGGATATGGAGATGGGATGGTTCTGATAGTTGTGTAGATGGTAATGGCGGGTACTCTCTTCTTTTTCGGAATCTCCTTTGCCGGTGTGTCCTTCTCCTCAATATAGTGCAAATCGGCGGAATTGTTTTGACGTGCTTCTATTGCAAATTAGACTCAACTCCCTTGACAAAAGATGCTAGGGATGACATCAGGAAGGCAGTAGCACCTTGTAACATGACCAATTTTAGTCGCACTGTGCGCTGCATGATCTTCTAGAACCTCTTGTGCGTGACCGGTTGAATGGAAATGATCTTCAGGTCCATCATATTCCATATATGTCTTGATTTTCCACCTAAATATATTCATTTCTGCAAGGAACAACATAAACAAGGAGAACTGCAATCATTTGTATTTATTAGTCATTAGTAGGCAAATCAAAGTGATAAAAAAATATATGAGAAATATCTGGTTTAAACACGGGTCAAAATGAGTGAAAAATACACTCAACAATACACATAAGTGTGTGTTTGCGAACCCGTGGAGTGGTCTGGGGATGCACCGGGAATCAATTCTGGGGTTTTGTTTTTTACGAAGGCGAAAGATACATGTCTACAAACTCTTCAATTTGTTTAGCCCATTTGGTTGGTCCGTGGGAAGACACCTTAAAACTTCCCTAAACTTTTGCGTAAGGGGCAGGGCAGACAATTTGATTTTATCGTGTGTAATCTGAAAGGAGTTTGAAGTTCGAATTTCTTGGGCATGAAGGACTCTCCTAGAGATACCAACAAAACTCTAAAAAATATTGTTGGTTAAATTAGAAATTTTCTGATTAATTTGATCCATAAAAAATCATGATGATAGCAATAGCAGTAGTAATCCCATACTGTTATGTAAACATGTGATCATGATCACGTACTAAGCACACATGCCATAGGTCGGCTCGGCACGAAACATGGCGCGAGGACCAGGGCAGGACGGGCGGCGGAGGAGGGCACGTGTACCACTCCTCTTTTGAAGCTCCAAAACCACTGTAGCACTAAACTTCCCACCATGCTATGAATCCCCACATGAGCTTTTGAGGGTTTTTTTTAGGATTTATTTCATGTATATGCCCAAGGTCCATCTATAATTCAACATTTGTTGAGTGAAAACATAATGGCTGAAGCTACGCGTCGGCTGGGCGAAGATTGGATCAGATCGGCCGCCTCGGCAGCCGGTGGATGGCGTGTAGGGCAGTCTAATCTTTGCCCGCCTCGGCGCAACGTTTGCAACATCGAGTGTGTTGCACTCGTGCCTTTGCAAGACGAGCCTTCTTGCATTCCTGCCGAATTGTTGTGTGACAGATCTCCGCCTACATTAGCGCAACTGTTTGCAACATTGAGTGTGTTGCGCTTAGGCCTTTGCCGCACGAGCCTTTGTTGCATTCCCCTCAAACCATTACGTGGCACTGTGGCCTGGTTTCTTTCAAAACAACAAATGCCATATTGACTATGTATGTCTGCATCAAGCGAGTAAATAACATAAAACTACTACTTTACAGGCTAGGGTTCCACAAAACTACCAAATATTTTTTTTGCTGATAACTATCAAATAAGTGGTCGGCTGTTTAAAAAAACCCAAACGCTCGTCACTAGTAGTTTAAACCATATTCTGACAGGGCGGACCCACTCCTAAACATTCTGTTTGTTTGGCTGTTTTTTTTTGACCGTTATCTTGCATGTGGGACCACATGTAAGCTCCTTCGTCTTCCTCTTATCTTTTTCCTCTCTCCCTTCTCCTCCTTACCAAGGCCCGAAATCCACCACCTCTACCACCCCGCCGCACGCCAAGCTAGGGCCGACTCCGCGAAGGAGCGCTGCGCGAGGAGCAGCCCGCACCCAGGAGCACGGGCCTCCACCAACGACGCGCCATGGCCAGGGGCAGGGACTCGGGCCGCTGTGCCCAGGGGCTGGGCTGCCGCTAGCCGAGCTCCATGGCCCGGGGCTTGGGCGCCGCGCCCTGGAAAAAAGGGAGAGGGAGAGGACACACGCCAGGGAGCTCACGACGGGTGTAGGCGCAGCTCACCGGCACGAGGAGGCGGCAACCCGCACGCACGCAGGAATGGAGCTCCGCGGCGGAGCGCACTAGGCGGGCGACAAACGACAGGAGGGAGCTGTGCGGCGGCGCTGGAAGGGAGCTAGGCGCACCAGACGCCGCGACGGGAGGGAGCTCCGCAGCAAGCACGGCGACGGGTGCGCTCCTCTAGATCTTGAGCACGGGAGGGACCCGATGGCTTTTTTCAGTTTGTTTGTAGGACCCGATTGCGTTTCTAAAAGTTTAAAGGGACCTGATTGCTTTTTTAAGTTTGCAGGGACACTCACATGTGGGCCCCAGTTGTCATTTAATGGTTAAACAAACGGTCAAAACAATCAGTTTTCTTACATGTGGGCCCCAACTATCATAATCACGATCAATTGTAAAGCATTGGACAATTAGAGTTTTTTGAAACAGCCGACCCCTCTTTTGATAGTTATCAGCGAGAAAAATATTCGATAGTTTTTTGGAACCCTAGCCTGTAAAGTAGTAGTTTTATGCTCTTTACTCACATCAAGCCCATGTTGCAAAACGGGCGGTAGGTTTGCCTTGCGCTGCACGCTGTATGATCAAAATCAGACGAGCCAGTGCGGAGACGGCCACACATCGCGTCCGAATCATGAGTTCAAGGGGAGCTTCTCCCAAAGATAATTCACGCCTAGATCAAGAGGATCGCACAAAGCAATTATTCTGATTTCTGAAGCTGAGCATATCCTCACCAGCCATTCTGCAGTTGGTGGCAACCAAATGAAATGAAAATAATCTCTTCAGATCCGTACCTACATGACTTAAAAAACTCAGCACCTGCACCACGAGCGTGTCGTCGCCTCAACCAATATAATGCCAGTGCTTGCGCTGTCATCTTCTAGGGCCCTACGTGCTAGTCACTCCGCCGACCTTTTTGATTCTTTTATTTATTCTAGCTGCTAGATTTTTCAAAGATTATACACTCGAAACCCTAGCTAACCCACCAGCCAAAGGCCCTTCCCCTTGGATCGTGCATGATGGGAGCCATGGGCCATAGCCATGGTCATTCATTTGATCGTTTCTCTTTCGTGTTCTAGGGTCCATACGCTACCCTGTCGATAGCGATAGTGCGAGGGTCGTCACCCTCGCGTTCCACGAGAAATGACAGCATGAGCAAACACATTGCTATATTATATATGAGGCCTCCGTCCCTTATCTGCCAGATCGAAGTGAACAACCCGTACAGCAGAGAGAGATTGAGATTGTCGGCAATGGCAGGCCAGGCCGAGAAGGTGTTCGTCCCCACCGACGACGAGCTGCTCCAGGCGCAGTCGGACCTGTGGCGCCACAGCCTCTGCTACCTCACGCCCATGTCGCTCCGCTGCGCCGTCGACCTCGGCGTCCCCACCGCCATCCACCGCCTCGGCGGCGCCGCGTCCCCGTCCGAACTGGTCGCCGCCCTGTCCCTCCCCGCGTCCAAGCTGCCGTTCCTTGCCCGCCTTCTGCGCCAGCTCGCCACGGCCGGCGTCTTCAGCGCCACCGACGCCGGAACGTACCGCCTCAACCCGCTCTCCTACCTCCTCGTGGACGGCGTCCGCATCGACGGCGACGCCAGCCAGACCGCCATCGTGCGCGCCGCTGCCTCCCGCTACTACGTCGAAGCGGCCATGGGGATGGCGGACTGGTTCAGGAAGGACTTTGATGGACCTGTGCCATCGCCGTTCGAGGACGTGCATGGCGCGGCCATCTTCGAGGAGAGCATGACGCTCCTGGACCCGGAGATGGATCAGCTGATCCACGACGCCGTCGCTGCTCACGACCACATGGGGATCGGCCCCGTGCTCCGGCAGTGCCGTGAGCTCTTCGAGGGGCTTGAGTCTCTCACTGACTGCGGCGGCGGTGATGGGACGACGGCCAGGTCCATCGTCGAGGCCTACCCGCACATCAAGTGCACTGTGCTGGACCTTCCAAAGGTCATGGACAAAGTTCTTCTTCCCGCTGAAGAAGGAGCGGTTAAGTATGTTTCTGGTGACCTGTTCCACGTCGTCCCACCTGCCCAAGCCGTGTTGCTCAAGGTACTGTATATGAATGTTGCACATTCTTCCATAATTTCTATGTATTCCAAGTGAAATGTTAAAGCAATGATTAATTACTTTTCAATTCTGAAACAATAACAGCTTAAATTAATAAGAATCCCTCCCTAGTTTCACCCTAGCTAGTAGGGCTTGATTAACCTTAAATTACAAGTTTGTCCATGCATGGTCATGCAGCTTGTTCTGCACTTCTGGAGCGACGAGGATTGCATCAAGATCCTCGCACAATGCAAGAAGGCCGTTCCTCCCCGAGAAGCAGGAGGAAAAGTCATCGTCATAGACATTGTGCTTGGATCGGTTTCTGCAGGGCCAATGCTGGAAACCCAACACCTCATGGATATGCTCATGCTGGTGATGACGAGAGGCCGACAGCGGGAAGAGAAGGACTGGAGCGAGATCTTCACCAAGGCAGGGTTCAGTGGCTATAAGATTGTCAAGAAGCTGGGAGCTCGAGCTGTCATTGAGGTCTATCCATAAGGCTGTGCTCCCAAAGTAAGGTGCTTACATATGTTGTGGATTGTTGTGTGCTCGCTCTAAGGATGCATAAATAAAGGAGCGCCTTGTCATTTTTCAAAAAGAAGTCCTGGGTAGATCATTCAATAGCAAGGCGATTATGTCTTGTTACCTTATGATACCCGTGGAACTTTCTTTTTGAAAAAATAGTATCCACTTAGAGTGCTTTTCATATCCAATTACAGTGATTTTCATATATGTACCGTGTACAATATCATATACCATAAGATAAGATCACACCTTGTACTTGTTATTGAAACCTTGTCTTATTGACTATATGGTCCAAAAATATTGAGCAAATTTGATTTCTTGCCCTCTTTAGAGGCCTCTAGTTGTCTCTTTGTGGCTTGGAATGAAGCTGTGTTTTCTGGAGAACCTTTATTTCAGAATGAATTTTCTATATCCACCAGGTTCACCTCAGTACACTTAGGTGAGTCTTGGATCCTAACCAATACATATGGACCCTATCACGCTCAAAACTTAACTACTTACATTGACTGATTCCAAAATGTGCATATGCCAAATGATCATGATTGGTTCGTGGATGGAGATTTCAATTATGTCAGATACCCTAAGAACAAAAAAAGAAAAGGCGGTAATGCACATGACATGTTTGCTTTCAATGAAGCAATCAATTCCCTTGCTTTTTGTTAAAATTCCCCTTAGAGGCATAATGCTTATAATTACTTAGAGCAATATGCAGAGTGATCCTCTCTTGGAAAAGCTTGACTAAGTATTTCTCCTCTGAATCCTAGACTATCAATTATCTAAACACTATAGCTATTCCTTAGGCCAGGCCTATTTTTGACCACATCCCTTGTTTCATTTGGATTGGTACATCTATTCTTGAGTCCTCTATTTTCTGGTTTGAAATTTACTGGCTGCAACACCCAGACTTTACCGACACTTTTAAGAAAATTTGGAACCAACAAATTCATGAACATGATAGTTCCAAAAGAGTAACTGCAAATTTTAAAAGACCAAGAAAAGGTTTAAAACTTTGTTCCAAAAATATTTCTAATCTCTCTAGCACTATCAAAGATACCAACTCAATGATTTGATTCTATGACACTTTTAAAGAATTTAGGAATCTTGCAATTCATGAGTGGAACAATTAGACAAATCCTCCAAAACCATTTCCTTTAGCTTCTCTCACACCAACAAATATACTGGAAGCAAAGAGACATTATTATATGGGCACACCTGGGGGAAGCAAAGCAAAACAAAATCATGCAAAGTCATCAATTATTAGGAAATTATCATGTTCCTATTAAGAGATAAGCAGAGGCATTGAGCACTTTGAACATCATGCCAAGGCTGCTTTCCTTGGTAGATCTTTCAAGCAAAGACTTGGCTATGTTGTCCCAACTTTCAACCTTCCGAATTTGGATTCTTTGCTTACGAGAAATGATGGTCTACATTTTAGAGCAATCTTTCATTAAAGAGGAAATTGATAAAGCATTCAGGAATTTTCCCTCTCATGAATACGCAGGCCAAGATGGTTTAAATTCTGATTTTGTTAAAGCTTGTTGAGAGACTATTGCCTCTGATTTCTCTGCATTATTTGAGGAGCTTTACCATGGTTCAATCGATATTTAGAGCATTAACTCTTCCTTCATTACTCTGATTAAAAAAATGGCTATGCAATTTAGGATAATCATTTTAGACCTATTTCCTTTCTAAATTGCTCCATCAAGATGATAACCAAGCTTTTCGCAAACATGCTCCAAAAATTTATTCTTAAATTAGTTCATTCCAATCAATATGTTTTTCTAATGTCATGCAAGTGCACATTGTATAGTTGTAGCCATTTTGAAGTAATAGTCTCGATTGGACAGAAAACTTAAGAAACGGTCTTTTGCCTCCAATAGAGGTTTATCGGAAAGTGCATCAAATTATTTTAAATCCCAATCAAAGCGGTGTGAAAGTGAAAATATTGCAAGAGTGTGTGAACAAAAATTAAGGTGCACTAAAATGATAACAAAAAACAAGAGAGTAATAAAATAATGGAAACTATGGGAGGGCTAAAGGCATTCACAGGGAGTCTGGATTCACTACTAATATTTGATGACCCATAAGTATAGGCGATCTATCGTAGTCCTTTCGATAAGTAAGAGTGTCGAATCCAACGAGGAGCAGAAGGAAATGCCAAGCGGTTCTCAGCAAGGTATTCTCTGCAAGCACTGAAATATCGGTAACAAATAGTTGTGTGATAAGATAATACGTAACGGGTAACAAGTAACAAGAGTAAAAAAGGTGCAGAAAGGTGGCCCAATCCTTTTTCTAGCAAAGCAAAGCCTGAACGAACTCTTACTGTCAAGCTAGTTTTCATCATGCTCATATGATTCGGGTTTGTTACTTTGATAATTTGATATGTGGGTGGACCGTGCTTGGGTGCTTTCCTTCCTTGGACAAGCCTCTCATTTATGATTAACCCCTCTCGCAAGCATCCGCAACTACGAAAGAAGAATTAAGATAAACCTAACCATAGCATTAAACATATGGATCCAACTCAGTCCCTTACGAAGCAACGCATAAACTAGGGTTTAAGCTTCTGTCACTCTAGCAACCCATCATCTACTTATTACTTTCCAATACCTTCCCCTAGGCCCAAATCATGGTGAAGTGTCATGTAGTCGACGTTCACATAACACCACTAGAGGAAAGACAACATACATCTCATCAAAATATCGAACGAATACCAAATTCACATGATTACTTAAAACAAGACTTCTCCCATGTCCTCAGGAACAAATGTAACTACTCACAAAGCATATTCATGTTCATAATCAGAGGAGTATTAATTATCATTAAGGATCTAAACATATAATCTTCTACCGAATAGACCAACTAGCATCAACTATAAGGAGTAATCAACACTACTAGCAACCCATAGGTACCAATCTAAGGTTTTGAGACAAAGATCGGATACAAAAGATGAACTAGGGTTTGAGAGGAGATGGTGCTGGTGAATACATTGATGGACATTGACCCCCTCTCAAGAGAGGATCGATGGTGATGACGATGGCGATGATTTCCCCCTCCCGGAGGGAAGTTTCCCGGCAGAACAACTCCGCCGGAGCCCTAGATTGGTTCTGCCTAGGTTCCGCCTCGAGACGGTGGCGCTTCATCCCGAAAGCTTTCTTCTTATTTTTTCCAGGTCAAAACACACCATATAGCATAAGATGGGCGTCGGGGGCCTGCCATGGGGGCCACAAGGACGGAGGGCGCGCCCAGGGGGTAGGGTGCGCCCTCCACCCTTGTGGATGGCAGGTGGCCCCCCCTCTGGTGCTTTCTTCGCCCAATATTTTTTTATTCCAAACTGATTCTCCGTGAAGTTTCAGGACTTTTAGAGTTGTGCAGACTAGGTCTCTAATATTTGCTCACTTTCCAGTCCAGAATTCCAGCTGCCGGAATTCTCCCTCTTCATGTAAACCATATAAAATAAAAGGGAAAGGCATAAGTATTGTGATATAATGTGTAATAATAGCCCATAATGCAATAAATATCAATATAAAAACATGATGCAAAATGGACGTATCAATATTTATGTTACCAAATTATGTGAAAACACAATTGTTCTTCATTCAAATATATAATCCTCGTTATATGTTTATTGTGTGGGCGGAATCAAATAATGTCGTTACATGCATACAATCGTAGCTTTGTATCACACAAAATAGTGATCTAACTATTTATGACAATCATCATGTCACATTGTGACTGCCATGTCCCTTTTTATATTAAATCGGAAAATACAAGTATAGCAAAGTAGTATTTGTTCAAGAAATAACATATACTATTATGGTGTATTTGGATCTTGATGCCTCGTGTAATCTTCACATGTCATGGTAGGGAACAAAATTGCTTGTGCACCTTCCTCCATACTCTCAATATGGTGGCTTAATTTGGATCATGTTGATTGCTCGTGCATATGTATCAAGGGTTTGGATCGATATGCCCAACCAACAATATAAACATGCTTGTGTTTGATAATTAAATGTCGACATAATATTCCACGTGACCAATTCAACAGTTTGATTTGCAGAAGGCTCGCATTTTTCGATAAAGGGCGACATTTTTATCTCAAAATATAGCATCAAGCGGAAACAAAGCATTATGAGTAACACCCAGCCTCTACATAACTAAGACGCACATGGTCAAATCCAGAAGTTTGACAAAAAATCATGAAATAAAACCGACAAATCAGCAACAATAAAGTCCTATAGACCGACACTATGCCCATGAAGAGGAGCAACATTTTTTTCCATTAAAATCTAAATCATTTTTACATAACCAAAGCAACTAAATTAAGGCATACGCTCTCACCCTTATTAGCGTCTTGAACCTATTTGTCGTGAGATCTTGGAAAGGGTGCATTTGCTCGCTTGCTTATCTCCTTCAAGAAATTGCCTTACTTGAATATTTCGGGCTACATGTAAGTTGTGCCCTTGTTATTTCTACACACTTCACATTAAAACATACAGGGGCTCTACTGTTGTTAATTTAGCCAGCTTATCCACGCAGGGGCTTTCCAAGCTTAAGGAGCCTAGTGAGCTCACCATGACACCCGAGGATTTGACGTTTCCGAGGCTCTACAATATCGAAATCAACGGGTCTAGTGGGGAATCGGAACTGATGGAGCTCCTATACTTTCTGCTGAGAAGGGCACCCATGCTTAAGTGGTTGCAACTCAAGACACTTGCAATGGAGCCATGGTTCGTCAGGAAGGAGAGGCATAAATTGCAAGACGAAGAGAGGTGCCGTTACCCGAGAGAGGTGACCTCGACACACCTGGCTCCCAAGGTTCCGTCCACCGTGAAGTTCAGCATCACCTGACTTCTGTGCGTACTGAAATGCGTTGCGGCTGTTACATATCTTTGACAAACGACCGAGGTAACTTGAGGTTGTAGCATGTTATGATGGTCAGATCTTACTTTTGTAGTTCGTTCATTAATTAGGCTCATCTATATACAGAAATCTGTTTTGACTCTGGGGCCCATTTATATATTATTATTAACATGAATTCTTTAGATTTGGTTGATTAGTTCGGTTCTTTGCCACACAGCTGGATCAAATCTTTATTTTCTACTAGTAAAGTGCCCGTGCATTGTTACAGGTGACAATGCAATTAAATTAATAAAACAAATGATTAAGTTACATGTATGACTTCTTGAGGATGGAAAGCATAGATATTTTATTCAACGACCGGTAGGGTAGGCGCATCAATCAGTCTTGTTTCAGATCTATATGTTTATGTCCAAGAATAGAATTTTAGTCCAGGGATTGCTCGGATCTCCTCCAACTCCATCCTTCACCAACTACGCAGATCGAAGGCCTCTCATAGCATAATTTGGTGAAGTTGTTGAAGCTAACTTCATGAAGTAGAACCTCATAGCTTAATATATTTACGACGACAATGCCATCACCAAGTGGCATAACTTAGGTATGAATTCCTCTTCTGACGAACCCAGTCGAAGCGCTATCCATGACGTCACCACTGTTCCCTTTTCACAAGCCCACCACCGCCGAACCGCCAACCCTCCACCTCACTCTATTTAGCTTGCCACCACGCCATTGCTTCCCTCTCCTATCGTCGTCCTCCTTCCTCCATCACACTCTTCCACATCATTGGCCTCCTACCAGACGTCGCCCTCTTCCCCCAACATTGACCACCTCCCCGCCGTTGGCCTATGCTATGTTCATGGTCAACCCTGAACCAACAAAAGTTGACCAACACGTCCAAAACGGTGCAGCTCCTCCACGGAAGCTGGAGCGCGGTGCTGAGGCTTCAATATTTCCAGACATTTCGGAATAGGCTTATATATATGTTTCTTGCTCTCGAGTTGCCGCCTAGTGAAATATTTTAGCAATGTTAATTTCAGCTAGAAATGTAGTTTATTCTACTCTGGTAATACCTCATCTAAATAAATAATGTTTTCCACTGGTATACTCTGCATGCAATCTTTCATCAACCAACCACACATAGATATAAAGTCACTGCCATTTCGCATTCAATCGCCAATTGTAATATTTCTCTAATGAACTTTTTTATTCCATTTTTTGTTGGCTCTATAGGGAATATCAAGGTCATGGCTACAATATTTTTAGATAACATAATGTGTCGGTATATAATCACTGCTAAAATAAAGACATTTAAGAATATGTTATAAACTTCAGTGTCACTACATTTACGATCCATGTGATAAACAATAGTGGCCGCTCGTACATGTACAATATCCATGTTAGAAGGTCCAGCACACTTTCCTGCTCCGTCCTTACTACAGTTAAGAGAATAGGCATACAATGTGTTATCATTGCAATATGAGAATTGAGAGGCAAAGTACAGACCCACAACAGTATTTCAAGTAGACAAAAGAGAGAGAATATATTGCATTACTTCTATAAGGCTGCTCCCAGTGCTCCACCCTGGATGGGTGCTAAGCCTACCATGTACGCAGAAAACTAATGTGGCATAATTAAGGAGGATAGAGAATCATTTGGCAACCTCACGAAGAAACGATACCAGGCGCAGGTACCTAGGAGAAAACAGAGTTAATCTGATCCCGTCCGCTGAACCAAGCCGTCACCCCAACTCCCCCATGTGTAGCCACATCCGTTGCTTCTTCCTCGCCCCGCATCGTTGCCCTGGTGCAGCCACTTTGTCCTCGGTCCACAGTGCTGCCTCGCCTCTGATTGTCGCTCGGAGACGCCATCCCATCCCCTGTTTTAGCTTGTATCATGGACCATCGCCCGGAGAAGGTCGCAGCGGCACCACCGGCTCCTCCGGTAAGTCACCACCTGGTAAATGGTAAGGGCAAGCCTGCATTGCGAAAGTCTATCGCAGTCTTTTTTACAGAATCAAACTGAGTTGAGTCCAGTTTAGAATTAACAAGAAAAATTCAAAGAAACTACAGTCCATCGAATTATCTTGCCCACCGGCCGTTCAGTTTAGTTCAGTTTTTATAGAATGCAGTTCAGCCCAATCCGAGTTCAGTTCAGTTTAAAACCAAAAGCAATTTTAAGGTATAGCTATCTAGGCATACAGATTGTCAAGCAGCAAGTTTTTGACACAATCAAGCTGAGTTTATTGATCTTATGGGAATGCGCAAGGATGTATTGAACTGAAACCAATGATTCAATCAGATGAGACGATATTGTATTGTAGATTTACAAGAAATTGGTTTAGACTGATAGAGTTATATTAGGATTTACAGAATTACTCTGTTTTAAGAAGCTGAAGCAAAATTTGAGGTACCGCTATTTAGTCATAAAAATTATCAGGTAATAACTATTTTGAAGGAATCAAACTGACTACTTCTATAGGAAACTTACTTCCTGTAGTGTGTAGACACTTGAAGAAACATGTTCCCTGTAATCTAGACACTTGTAGGCAAGCACCTAAAATAAACTGAATATGAAGCTCTGCAATTCCCTCATTGGTCCTGACATATTGGATCCTTCGTCATCCTGGGTTCAGGGGCTCATTCTTTCCAAGAAATTATAAAAATCTTCTTGCTTCAGTTGCTTGTTACCTGACATACCTTGTGTCATCTCATTCCAACAAACACCAGAGGACTAATAAACATAGTAATGGTCTAGTTGAATTGGTTTCTGAAAAGGAAAATCATAATATTACAAATTACAAGCTGTCCAAATAGAAAGATCAGTTTAACTTGACGATTTGACAGAGGGTTGCAATACTGGAGAAACTGGGATTTCCAAAGCCAATTGGTACCAAATAATAAAGCAAAATCAGGTTATACATCCAGTTCTTTCTATTCTGGAAAATCTATGCATTCTGCGAAAAACTAAAATAACTACAGACTTTGCACAATTAGAAACAACAAGCTTGTGATACACTAATCAAATTATCCCCATGGAGCTCAAACTTGTAGTTAGAAATACTGTACTGGTGCAGACTGCAGTAACCATCTACTTTCGTCGACCATTACTCCAAGATCAAAACGTGATAACCATAATATAAGTTTGCTTCATGGAAAAATTGAAACATATTTGCTTGTACTCTGGTGATAGCTGCCCATTCCTAAGATAACAAACATGTATTTTGACAAACTAATGAGTATTTTTATTCTCTTTTCCCAACCTTTGTAGCCAATTCAGGTTGAAAAATTCATGAAAAATTCTTCAGTCATCATCTGCATGAGTTTCTCCATTGCTTGCATCTGTATGTGTACTGACATGGAGTAACTCCTCTCTCAGTGCATAAGTGAATGAACTTCAGAAAAGGGCCATTTGGCGATGACTGATGTGAGCTATGTTCAAGCCAGTTGACCAATGCTGCAGCTAAAGCATGTCTGGAGCAAGTAACCATGCAGAGATATAGGTTATATAGAAACAAAATTCAAGCCAAAATTTTAGGATAAAACATGGTAAGCAGGATGGGACATTTTTTCACTTTTCTTCTCTTAGGGGGCTTACCAGTTTTTTGCCAAGCAGCCAACTACCATGACTCATGGTAGCAGGAAAATTTCAGTCTCACTGGCATGCAAACAAAGTATTCGCACAATCGGAGCAAAGAAGATCACAAGATGGAAAAGTGATCACCATTATAGATAAAAAATAGGATTGGTGAATAAAATAATTTTTCCTCCTCAATCTAACACAGCAGAGCATGAATACACCCAAATAGTTAAGTAATTTGCCTACTTTCCATACTACCTAGATAATTAGATTTGCTTGAAGGAATATGTAGAAATTAGAAAAACAACATAAAGCAAACTGATATTATTCTAATACGAAAAAGGGTTTCCCCCGCTTTATATTATAAAGCACAACCACAACCACAACAACGAGCATCCGATACAAACACACGCCACACTGACCCAAGGCAAGATACATGAATGCCGGGCACCGACACGCAACCTCAACGACACAAAGCATTTAAAGATAAGCAAAAAAAGATCCGCTAAGAGTCGACCGAGACCACCACCAAGGAGCGATCGTCCGGGAGGATGCACGACGGACACGCCGGACCGAGGACTCCAAGACGGTGCCTCCAGGAAGGGCACGACGAAGAACACCGCCACCGTCTGATCCGAAGATCAAGTTTTCACCCGGAGTAAGATGGAGGGAGAAGAAGCACCACGCCGGAGCCTGCAAGGAGGAACACGACGTCCACGGACGCCGTCACCGTCGACCAGAACTGGACTGGGTAGGTGATGAACCCCGGTGCTTCAGCTCCCCCGCCGCCACCCCGGTCCACCAACGCCCACAACCATGCCGCCCGAGCGGCCATGGTTGCCTGCCCGCATTCGAGTCGTGCGATCCACCCACGACCAACGTGACTCCCACTGCCAGGGCCGCCGCCCCGCCATGAGACCTCCCTGAAGCCCCCAAAGGCCACGCCTTTGTCAAGATCCACAACCCCGACCACCTCCAGAACCGCCGCCGGCCAAGCTGCCTCGAGAAGGGCCGCGACCACCTCGATCGGGGGAAGGGGAAGGCGGAGAAGTGGCGCATGGCCACGACCGACACCCATGTCGGCTCCAACTTCCCCCCGAAACCGTGTTTCGCCCCCGCTTCGAAGGCCCGGAGCATCAGGAGGCATCAGCCGTCGCCAGAAGCCAGAGAGGGAGGGTTGCGGAGCCTTATTCTAACCTTGCAAATTGAGGTGCATCAGTTAGAAAAATGAAAATTCTTACCCTGTTGCTTGCACAAGTAGCAGGCTTCCTAGGTTTGAATCACTCCAAGAAATCAATGGGTAAATTGCAGCCGCTGCTCTGTTCTGCTCATTGTGCAGGACGACGAAGTGGTTAAGACACTGACATAGGGACGAATTGCATCGCAAATTCGCGAGCCAGCAATGATGGGGGGGGGGTGTCTCTAAAGAAAAACACATCCATGATAGGACAGTAGAAATTTTCCTTCAAGTGGATGACCTAACGTTTATCATTCCGTGGGAGGCGTAGGATGAAGATGGTCTCTCTCAAACAACCTTGCAACCAAATAACAAAGAGTCTTTTGTGTCCTCAACACACCAAATACAATGGTAAATTATATAGGTGCACTAGTTCGGCGAAGAGATGGTGATACAAGGGTAATATGGATAGTAGATATTGATTTTTGTAATAGGAACAATAAAAATATAGCAAGGTAGGAAGTAACAAAAGTGAGCACAAACAATATTGCAATGCTTAAAAATAAGACCTAGTGTTCATACTTTCACTAGTGCAATCTCTCAATAGTGCTAACATAATTAGATCGTATGGAAACCCCTCAAGGTGTGATAAACAATTACTCCAAAGTTCTTGTCTAGCGCAGAATATAAGAAGAAATTGTTTGTAGGGTATGAAAAGTTATTTTTTTTCGATCAATCTTTTATGCTATTACTAAAATAAGACCAAATAATACATATCAACCAACTCTAATGTCACCCCAAGTATCCGTGAGTTGATTATACGATATGCATCAAACAACTTCAGATTCATAATACTTAATCTAACACAAAGAACCTCAAAGAGCGCCCCAAGATTTCTACCGGAGAAACAAGGACAAAAATGTGCATCAACCCCTATGCATAGTTACCCAAATGCCACCTCTGGAATCCGCGAGTTGAGTGCCAAAACATACATCAAGTGTTCTCAAATCCATAAAATTATTCAATCTAACAACGAAATCTCAAAGGTAAAACTCAGTCCATCACAACAAGATTGAGAGGGAAAAACACCATATGATTCAATTATATTAACAAAGCTCGCGGTGTATCAAGATCATGTCAAATTAAGAACGAGAGAGAGAGA
>NC_057810.1:706637400-706638829 GCF_018294505.1 Triticum aestivum | reverse complement strand
GAGAGAGAGAGAGAGAGATTAAACACATAGCTACTAGTACAAACCCTCGGCCCTGAGGATGGACTACTCCCTCCTCATCATGGAGACTACCGGGATGATGAAGATGACCTTCGATGATGATTTCCGCCTCCGGCAGGGTGCCGGAACAGGGTCCAGATTGTTTTTTCGCGGCGGCGGAACTTCTCACATGGGTTATTTCTGGGGGTGTCTATATATATAGGATTTTTCAGCCTTGGAATCATGCGAAGATGGGCCTCTCTCTCTCTCTGTGTCTCTCTCTCCATCAACTTTTTATCTGACGAGGGATAATCGTTATACTAACTCCATGTGATTTCTTCCATGGTTTGTGACAAGTTCAACAATTGATTATTTTTGTTCTGGATAATTACCAACATGGTGCAGGTTCATGTGACTAGCACCTGGACTTCTGATATTACCCTCTACGTTCGACATACCAGTTACAAGATTTTTCAAAATCATGTCTAATAGATTTCTTTTCTTGTTACATCTGTAGCAAGATTTTCAAGTTGCTAGCCATGCAAAAATTAAGCTAGCCGATAGTTTGTATGCAGTACTCTGGTTTTTAGGTTTAATTCTTCTTACATGGATCCGTTGTTGTATTTAAAAAAGGATCCAGGTCGATGATTTCATATGATATTTTCCTGCATTTTTGTTTAAGTAACAACATCTCTACTGCATGTCTTAATAGAAAAGGTTATAAGGTATTATGTACAGAAAAAGGTAAATTTTCCTGCAGTTGCAAGTTTGCAACCACATAATCCATAGTTTGTTGGTGTGATCTTTTTCCTTTGAAGTTCCAACCTTTTGATTTTAGGGATGCCATTTAAAAAAATATGGTAAGGTATTTTCAGTTCTTTGGTGCTTCTTGCTGCCGGAAGCTGCGCGCAAGCGCTGGACGAGCAAACGAACAGTGACAGTAGGAAGAGGAGGATATGGGGACATTCGACGGTGGCAGCGGCCGATATGATGGTGCCTATCCTCCTCCTCAACTTTTCCATCTGGAAGGTAGCCATTATGTAAGCATGGTCCTATCTGAATATTCATTTCTGCTTGTTCATCTGCTTCAATTGTTTTGTGCACTATGGGGAATATTATCTGCTATATCAATTCAGTTGCTAGCTAGCGAGTGCATACTGGCTGGTGTACAAATTTCAGAATATTTGGAGTACATAAATCTCCTCAAGAATTTTATGATGTTAAAATCTCACTGTAGTTCCTTCACTGCCCTCCTCATTCGGTCTTCCACCTCACCACCTAAAACTGGCGCCGGCAGCAGCAGTGGAAGCAGAGCAGCCGGCAGGTTACTGGCTTACCTGCCTCGCAACAAGGCGGAAGCGGCTGGGCTAGGCAGCCTGGACATCCAGGATTCGCATGTCGTGTCGACTCCTGTTCAGAATGCTACAGGTTG
>NC_057810.1:706633051-706636950 GCF_018294505.1 Triticum aestivum | reverse complement strand
ACACACACACACACACCCTCCAAAAATTCAATGGGTCGATCTTGTGAGAAAATTCCTTCAGGGATAGTACACATTTATGGTTATTGTGACAGAGCTAAAAGTTTACACTGGTCATTGTGAAAATATTGTCTGCTCGAGTAGGTGAAATGGAGGTTGTGGAATTGTAATGTACGCACTATTGGTTGCACCTATAACCTTTCTGGTAATTTGATATTACGACGAACAACAATTTTCAAAGGAAAGAATATCATATGTTGTAGCAATGGTTTACAAATCCCTTTTTGTAGAGGATACTTTGCTTTGTTCAATGCAGGAAATCTTTTAGTCCTTACTAGCTCTGTAGTGTTGTAAGCACACTGTTCATTTTGTGCGGTCCAAAGGTCGGTGAACCACATGTTAAACCTCCATTGGAAGCGGTGTTACAAATGATTACAACCAGTTGTTGTACTTTCTTCTTCCCTATTATTATTTTACGAATTTGTCTGAACCTGAAAAAAGCTTCCACTACAATGTTGTTTGAACCTGAAAAAAGCTTGTACTACATTCATGACTGAACCTGAATTTTTTGCTTCCTGTATACATTAGTAGAGGAAAAAAATTAACTTGATTCTGTAGGACTGTGTTGTGGATTAAGTGGAGAGGTGGTGTGCTATTCTTGATTGCAGCTGGTGCTTATTGGTAATTTGGGAACACCACGAGCACCAATCAAGTTTGAAAAAGCCAAAACACATATAGACAAAACATGTAAACTGGGAGTACTATCAGTTTAGGAGAAAACTAACAATTACTAGAGTAATGAATCTGAGAAATTAGTTGTTGAATTGAGCACTGTTGTAATTCCGACAATGAGATGGTCTTATGTTTTGTCCTAGTAAAGGTTGGAGGTAGAATCAGCTTCAAGCTCGATTACCCAATGGTAGAGAAATAGAAAGGAGGCACAAGATGAAATGGAAGTATGAACTCTGACATTAACATTTTTATTTTTCCAAGTTAGGTTGATGATGTTCAGGTTAATGGACAACTCTACAGGCACTTAGTAGAACACAAGCTTTTGTTGTTGAGTTCAATATAAGGTGTCCTGTGTTTTTTTAAGGTGTCATGTTTCTCAAGAGAATACATCTCATGCAAGGAACTAGCTAATAAATGAACTAGCTCACCAGTTTCAATCTAAATGAACTAGCTCATAAGCAGTCTTTGCTTTTGCTTCATTGGTTTTGTTGTTGAGTTCCATTCATATTTGTGATACTTATTTTTCTGTATCATTTACAATATTCGTTTAGTAAAGTGATGTCCCTCTTGAATAATCATATGTCGCGGTCAGTTCAGACATTGCACTTAGCAAATGTAATATTTTATGGGATTGGATGTGATTTCTATTCCCTTATACTGATTCGAACGTTAATGAGATATTGCGTACAATGTTCTAATGTTAAGATGTTGTAAGTACTCAATTATTACAAGAACTGTTGTAAGTACTCACTATGGTTTCAGCATGATGCTTGGTATATGGTATTTATAGTATTAATCTGATGCATTAGCCTTTCCAAATTAATTCAACTTGTCTGAATTTTACTTTCTTTTCTTCTCTCATCCTTAAGTTTCTTGCTTGTGTTTACTATGATGCGCAAGAGAGTTGATGCCCGCCGAGTTCCATCTTTGAAGGATGTGCATCTCATTTTTCCTAAACCAAGCACTCCAAGTAGCAAATCCCAAATGGAATGATGTTTATTTTTCCATGGTCGATTACTAGCTTGTGTTCCAAAAAGCACAGACAGGTGACTACCTTTGAAACCCACTAAAGCATCTTATTTAGTTTTTCTAACACTCAAGATAATGGTAATGCATCTATCTACATGAACTTGTCTGGTTATTTTGCTTTTAATTTATTGCACTCATGGGATGCGAAAGAACTAAATCAACCAATTTGCAGGATCAGTATTGACTTACTATTTTCATTCAGGATGGTGACCAGATAAGGAAGCAATTTTTGGTGCAGGTACTCAACTACATCAACAATGAAGCCGCACACAACATTCCGCATGTTTACGAGAATTCACTAGCCTTATTAGGAAATACTGGGATAATTTTTTGGCTCAATGCATATGACCAGTTGGTCATACCTTAAGGCTGCATTTGGCTGCTCAGTTTTTTTGAAGTATTTGGAGAATACAACCGCTTTCTCATAAACCAAAGTTTTCAAAACTTTGAGGTGTTTGGCTTCAACAAATATCATAGCTTTATAAACCGTAGTATCTCTAGTACCATGGGTTTTCTGGTAGTATTTAAGAAAGAGGTCTTGACCACTTTTTTATAAACTGAAAAAACTGTGGTTTTTAAAAATTGAAGAATTCATTGCCTAGGCAATTGAATACTGAGGTTTTTGATTACTATTGTTTTGAGAAAACTATGTTGCCATACTTGGCCTAAAGTGTTTCTTGATTTGTAGTAGTCTTTTGAGTGCAATCAAAATATCTTTATGTGTATGTTAATTCATACATATGTTTGTCATATTAGTCGAGACGTGCATTTGCACGTGCACACTTACTAGTCCAAATCTAAGGAACAGAAAAGAAATTTTGCTGCTTGCTTGCGATTGGCCCGTCACCGCTTACCAGGGATTGATCCCCATCTCCGACTGATCCCAGCCGTCTGCGCCGATCCGACGGCTGGTCAAGATGTATTATTTTAGCCTTAATGACTAGACTATACTACTCCCTCCGAGTGGGTCATGAATCTCAGACATTCCCGTAAAATTAATCGGCATGCATTAAATTAGGCAGATTACCGGAGCATTTTACTCAGGCAATACTGCATGCTGCATGGATCAACAGACTTTAGGCCCTGTTTGGTTCATAAGTAATAGAACTTGTTTTAGTCCCAACTGAAAAGTCGTTAGTCCCTAAAAAGTCCTTACATATTTGGTTTCTGGGATTAAACATTGATTAAAAGACCATATTACAACTAAAAGTCCCAAAAAGACTCTCCCTCATGATCTTGTTTCATAAGTCCCAAATGTCCACTTTAAGTCTCTATAAGTCCCTCTTGTTTGTTTCAGATGGGACTAAAAGGGATTTTTTTAAGTCCATACACTAATAAGTCCATGTAAACAAACACCCCTTTACTCCAAAAGGCCAGGGATTGGCTGGATATGGTACTGCATGCAGGAGACCAAAGACCGGGGGATTAATTAGTGGTTCAATCACTTATTATCTTGCAATTTAGGGTAAGTTAATAGGACTCGTCTTGGTTGCAGCGAAGTGGTTGATCCCACTCGTTCCCACAGATCTGACGACCGGATCCATCAATCTTGCGCTGATGAGGACTAGTACATAGTTTAATATGCCTACACATCAAAACATGCACGCACACACCTTTTCCTTTCTTGAAGTTTTTGTTTTTGTTTTTGCGGTGTAAAGAGAGATTTCATTACTCAAGGATGCTTGTCAGCCTTAGAAAGGTTTACAACAAAGTCTTTCCCCGAGCACACCCACACTGCAGTGCAGGGTCCATACGAGTAACCGGTGATGTGTTCTAGCTTCAGTTTGTGCTAGCAACATAGACACTCCTTCGGCATAGTCAAGCTCCATCATAATGGGCAGGTTCGACCGGTGTAGAGCTAGCTTCAAGCCCTCTCTGCATGCAGCTAGCTCTGCCCCAAGGTCATTATCGCATGTAAGAATTTTTCTACAAGCAATATAGATGATGTCGCCTCTCTCATCGCGTAGAACCATGCCCCTCCAGCCTCTCCGGCCGAAGGGGCATGAATACCATCTGTGTTGAGCTTAGCCCATCCCGATGGAGGATGAATCCAGTATAGCTCTTGCTTGGGCGCTTTGCTTAGGTGTGACACGGCGAGTAAGCGTTGGACGGCGGCACAGCATGGCATATGGTGCAGGTCC
>NC_057810.1:706282946-706287855 GCF_018294505.1 Triticum aestivum | reverse complement strand
AATCACCAATCTAAAGATCATCTAATACACGTACGTGAAGGATCTAGACTACAACCCAACCCCAACATACTCACTTCAGAAAAAGATGGTATTGGGATTTGGAACTTGTGAGTTCGCTTTGATAAACTGATGTTAGGTAAGATTTGATTGAATTGATTTAACACCTTTGTAACTATGAGTTAGTTTCTATATATTTTTTTCTGATTCTGTAAATTTTAGCACGGCATGCCGTCTAAAGCATATGCATCTGGTTAGGAAAGAAAAAAAAAAGAATGAGACAATGAACTAATATAGTTACAGCGAGGATACACTGATAATTTTTTGTGGACCCTTATAAGTGCCACACACGTGACACTTATTATTTGTTTTTTCTAAGAGTAATATGAGGAGTTGAAGAAATCCAGCCATGACATTTGTTTTGACCGGGCTACTAGCCTTAATCCAGAAGACAAGGGCAGAACGGCAGCCAACAGATGAAAACAATGTAAGTGGTTATGAGCACATATTTAATTCATCTTGTATAGAATCTGCTAGTTTAGACACAAAAGAATTTTTTATGGATATCTATGATCCGAAAATGGGGATATCTTAATAATTAACAAAGAAAGGGAAATAATAGTGGAGAAGGCGGCCAACATTTGATATAGACATATATTAATTATTATTTTGATATTTATATTTAGAGGCCCTAGGTTATAGTTTCGCCCAAGGCCCCCAAAATCTTAGGACCGGCCCTGGTCGGCAGGGACGATGGCCACTCTTGGACCTCGTGATCAGTTGCGGGTGTGGTCCAAAGAGATCGCCTTGATTAGTTGCATGCTTCCTCAGCGCTGGTGTCCCGGCACAGAACAACAGACTAGAGACGAGAGAGCACACTGGCCCGGCCGTACGGCAAGCTTGTCGTTCATGCCTGGGCCGGGTCGTCGGGAAGAGAAGATCTGGGAACGACTTGGAGAAAATACGAAAGGTGTGGCCTTTCAAAGGTTTTGTCAATCAGATGAAGACGAAGACGAAGATGAGGCGAGAGCCGTGAGGAGCTCGTCCGTGGATGGCAGGCATACAGAGCCTCGTCGACGACATTGGAGCGCCATGCAGCTCTGAATGTTTGGCACGACATGACACGACACTCCCGACACACATAATCTTCTATATCATCTTCAAAACTATCCAGAAGAAAGGAGATCCCTTCGCCTAGCCACAGCGCCCTCCCGAGTCGCCCTCGTGTGGCAGCCGGGAGGCTCCCAGATCCCGTCGCCTAGCCTCCCCTTCTCCTCTTCCTCCTTCCTTGCCGCTGTCTGAGGGTGTGGCAGGGAGAAGCCTTGCCGTCACCAGCGGCCGCGGGGACTCGGGGCCCTCCCGCTGAATGGAACTTTAAACACATTGCTATATTATATTATAGTGTCATGGATGTCAACTAAAAATATGACTAACAAAAATAGATCAATTTAAGCAAAAACATCATCTAGCCAACTTAGTATCATCGTGTTGTGCAACTTTCTAGATCATATATACAACTACAGACTATAATATGTGCAACTACAACTATTGGATAATCTACTCAGGCAAAAACACACTCGTGATAATCAACCAAGACAGGAGGTTATGCAGCCGTGCAGGAACTAAAATTTTTTCTGAACAGCACGATGTTGCCTGGCGATTCGGCGGGCGGTAGGTACAAGAGCTGAATGCCAAAGATGCCGGGCACCAGCACTCCATGAGCAGCAGCGTGTGCACACCAATGGACTTGCACAGCTCCACCAGCAGCGGCAGCAATGGATCGCCTACCTAGCTAGCTAACTCTTTCACCGAAACGTACGCTCCCATACACGCTCCTCCGGCGACCCTTCCAAGCCAACAAACTAGCTAACTAATCAGGGCATGCACTAACAGAATCTTGCATGCACACGGTCACACCCATGCACATAGATCACACACACGAGCACATACTCATGCCTGACTTATTCCTAACATTCTCCCCTCTAAGCCACGACCTCGCCGCCCATCCTGATAGGACTCCGGCCTCTCGTCGACTGCCATGGAGAACGCCTTCTTCATCTCCGGCGACACACGCCGCAGCTTCTCTTCCTGGTACACCAACGACCTTGATTCCTTCGAGCTCGAACTCGACTCCGGGCACTGCATTACAATGTACATGGGTGGGGTTTTATATGCAGGGACGCGCCGGGCACGCACCCACGTCCCAGCCTACGTCGAGCGCCCGTCCCGTCCGCTCTGCCCGCGCCCCCTCCGATGCACGCACACATCTAGGCGCGGCGAGCCCGCGATGCGCACACCCCCGCTCGCCAACGGCCACCCTACACCACGGTCCCGCCGCGCCTGACGCATCCGACACGAGCGCTGCGGCTCCGTGCCACGCGCCTCCACCGTTGTCACGCCGAGCCGCCGCAACGCACTCGCCGCGCCGTCGTCGTCGTTGAAGCCGCCACCACGCAGGTCCTCCGCGGCCTCCTCACCATGCCACCGCAGTCACCGCGGCCTCCTCGCCGCGCCGCACTCCTCCATAGGCCGACGCACGGCCTGGAGCATCACGCAACTGCGGCGAACTCCGCCACCGCCGACACACCTCTGGCAAGAAGAACGACGCCCAAGATGAACCAGCTCATGATACAAAATGTTGGGACAAACCCCGAACTACCTCTCCCTCTCAACTCACTCGCTTGAACAAGAAAGAAGGAAGGAGATGAACACAGTGGACACAAGTTTCTCGGACCGGTGCACGAACGCGCGAATCTTTCTTCCTTTTGCAATGTCTACATGGTGCTCAACTCAGTGCATTACAACTATCCCGCGTCTATAGAATTTATACCCGGGCTGGCGCATGAAGCACAGCCCACCTCGCCCGCAGGATCCGCATGCCCGGCCGTGCGCTCCCACGACACGCACGCCACGGCCGAACCCAACGGATCGCCTACCTAGCTAGCTAACTCTTTCACCTAAACGTACGCTCACATACACGCTCGTCCCCACCTTCTAAGGTCAGGATGGACAAAATTGCCTCTGAGCTTCAAAGAATATGGAGACTGGAGGAAATTAAGTCCAGACAAAGGTCCAGGGAGAGAAATATCTTAGAGGGGGGTAGGAATACTGCCTATTTTCAGGCTATTGCAAATCATAGGAGGAGGAAGAAGCAGATTAGTATGTTGGTTGGTCCTAATGGCCCTGTAGAAACCAATAAAGATATTATGGATATTGCTGTAGATTATTACAAGAAGCTTTTTGGTAGAGAGGATACCCTAGACATTTCTCTAGATGATGAATTTTGGGATCCTTCTGAAAAAGTTTCTGATGAACATAATAAGGTTCTAGATGCTGATATTACTGAAGAGGATGTTAGGAAAGCTGTTTTTGGTTCTTATGCTGAAGGGGCACCTGGCCCTGATGGATTTCCCTTCCTCTTCTATCAGCACTTCTGGACTACCATTAAGGATGATTTTATGTTAATGGTGGATGCCTGGAATAATAATTCCTTAGATCTTTTTAGATTAAATTTCTCTTTATTAACACTCATTCCAAAAGAACCTGGGGCTGATACTATTCAAAAATTTAGGCCTATTGCTTTGTCCAATTGTAGCTTTAAGATTTTTGCTAAGTGTGTGGCCAATCAACTGGGTGATGTTGGAGATGAGATTATTTCACAAAACCAAACTGCTTTTATTAAAGGCAGATTTATTGTGGAAAGTGTGGTGTCAGCTCATGAGATTATTCATGCTGCTGTAATTCACAATAAAGAAGGTTTTGTTTTAAGTTAGATTATGAGAAAGCCTATGATAGAGTTAGCAAGGAATTCCTCCTGAAAACTATGTATCAAAGGGGTTTTAGCCCCAGATGGATGGAGAGAGTTAAGTCCATTTTGTCGAAAGGTTCAGTGGGTGTTAGGATTAATGATTGTAATAGTGATTTTTTTGAGACCTTTAAAGGGGTGAGACAGGGGGATCCTGCCTCCCCCATGCTTTTTAACCTGGTGGCTGATATTTTTAGTAGAATGCTTAATAAAGCAGCTAGGAATAGCCTAATATCAGGGTTTATGACTAATGTCTTCCCTCAAGGGGTGACAAGTTTGCAGTATGCAGATGACACCCTACTTTTTATTGTTATTAACTTGGTCTCAGCCAAAAACCTGAAGTGGCTTCTTTCTTGTTTTGAGCATATGTCTGGACTTAGAATTAATTTTCACAAATGTGATTTGATTCCTATCCATGTCCATGAGGAGGATGCTCAAAAGGTGGCTATAGCCTTATCATGTGGTTTGGGAGCTTTCCCCTTAAAATACCTAGGCTTCCCTCTTCATTACACCAAGCTCAGGAGAGAAGACCTGCAGCCTGTGGTTGATAAGGTGCTGAAAAAAGCTGCTGGTTGGAGAGGTAGATTGCTAGGATATGAGAAGAAATTGGTGCTAGTACAATCATGTCTAGCTAGTATTCCCACTTATCTTATGAGCATGATCAAATTCCTCAAGTGGGCAATTAACTTGATCAAATCCCACATGGCTCATTGTTTTTGGGATAATTATGAAGGTCACCATAGATATCATCTTGCCAACTGGGGGCTGGTAACTCAGAAAAAGCAATATGGGGGCCTGGGGGTCCCTAATATTGCTGAGATGAACCTGCACTAGTAGAAAACAGGGCTTTCGTCCAGGCCAGTTTAGCCCATTAGTCCCGGTTCAATCCAGAACCGGGACCAATGGAGCTATTTGCCCCGATTCGTGAGCCCAGGGGGCCGGCCGGGCCACGTGGTCCATTGGTCCCGGTTCGTCCGGACCTTTTGGTCCCGGTTGGTGGGACGAACTGGGACCAATGGTCCTGGCTCCTGGCCCACCACTATTGGTCCCGGTTGGTGGCATGAACCGGGACCAAAAGGGTTACCTTTAGTCCCGGTTCATGCCACC